>NC_080080.1:4690488-4990488 GCF_949987535.1 Balaenoptera acutorostrata | reverse complement strand
CTAAATGAGAGTAAGTTTTTCACAAAGTGGAAAAACATTAATGCATCAGCGGACCTGGGTATGTGCAGTACAATAACCAGAACACACACTAAGAAAAATATACCAATTAATACATTAAAAATGCTACAACTAAGTCAAGATGTAATTCTAAAAACAAAAATGAATGGCCCACAGAAAGGCAAGAAAGGAATGAGAAAGACAACAAACCAAAAGCAGAAAATAAAATGGTGGACCCAACCCCTGCCTCCAGTAAGTACCATGAAATTAAAGATCTAAATACACAAGTTGAAGGACAAAGAGTGGCAGAATTAAATGGAACACAAAAGTTTGGAGTCAAGGGAAATCATGGAATATTTGATGACATGTAAGATGTAATGTACTGATAAAGTTGAAAGAGCAGGGAAACTGTAGAGGTAAATGAACCCAAACAGGAGGCAGAAGCCAGGGGTTTTTATGTTAGTTTATGTATTTTGAACTTTATTCTAAAGGTGATGAGTAACTCATCAAGGTGTTAGTGTGTGTGTGGGTGTGTGTGGGTGTGTGTGTGTGAAAGAGAGAGAGAGAGAGGTTTCATCATACTTATATTTTTAAAGCTAATTGGAGAATGAATTGAAAGATGCAAGAATAGAAGAACAAAGACCAATGAGGTACCTACCATGATACTTCATTTTAAGCAATTATGATCCTTAGAATACGAGATGGCTAAGACTCGGGGAAGAATGGCAGAAATTGTTTAGTAATTGATTCTGAGATCCTGAAGCAAACACTACTGACAGCCTCTTGAATTTGGATTGCTTTAATCTTTTTATCTCTTCCATCTTATAAGTCATGGATGAAGGCATCCATCTGTATTCTTCTTTTTCAAATATATTAGTCATGGCTCTTTGTAAGAATATTGTAAATCAGTACAATCTGGTCCAAAAATCTCTGAGTTTATGCAGGCGTGTGCACACACACACACGCACACACACAGATTTGAAACAAAGACTTAGGAAACAGTATTTAACCTTCCTAACTGGGATGTACTCTGATACTGTTTATCCTTAGTTCAATCCATTTCATTCCATTTCTTTCTATGTCAGAGCATTCCAGTGTGTTAAATTAACAGTAGTGTTTCAAACCTAAACACATTTCACTGTATACTAAATAGTAATGAATTTCTACTCATTGTTTGAAAAATATCTTGCCGAATGCAATGCCCATATGCTTTTGAACCTACATCAGCATGGGAGACTGAAAACAACTGTTAGGGGCTCCCTTCCAGCTCCACCCCTACTTTCAGAATCAGTGGCTTCAGCTTTTGAGAGTTTGGATATATTTACGAGGTGGCAGGAGAAATACTGTTATCTAGCCTCCATTGGATTTAAGCATAGTTTCCCTCCAACAATGACTTTTCACTAATTTCAACATGATCAACACAATGAGGAGACCCATCCATTCAACCCTGATTCGACAGCGTTATCTCTCTGCATGAACAAGGACACTTGTCTTCTTCTTCTTCTTCTTCTTTCTTAATTCAGCAGTGAATTTTCAAGACATATAACTGTTCGGTCTCCAGTCTATGCTTTCTCCCAGCATATCTCAAAATGTGTTCTGTGGGACACTAGTTCCCTGGTGCATATAAGAAAAGTTTCTTAGCCAAATTGCTTTGGGAAACTCTAGACCAAATAATGACAAAGGAGCTTCTTTACTGCAGAACTTCTTATAGCTTTTAATAAACTACATATAATAAACTACATATATATATATAGTTTATATAGAGAACTTTTAATAAGCTACATATAGACAAAGTTTACTATATGTAATTTATTATTAATATACATATATAGTTTATATAGTATATACTACATATAGTACATATATAATTTATTTCATATGTAGAGCTTTTAATAAACTGCATATTATATAGTTTATTCTATATACATATATAACATAAATATATATATATATCTTCCCTAAATTCTTGATTCTATATCTAACTTGAAATCTCTATCTGAATATATAATAAGCATCTCAACTTTAACATGGACAAAACATACATTTTGAGTCTTCCTTCCCCAATACTCGATCTTCTCCTTGAACTCTTCCAAACTGGCAACACCATTTTCCAGGTTCTTAGGTTAAAATCTTTAGTTTTATCTTTGACTGACTTATTTCTGAGATGTAAAACTCAAGCAATCATCAATTCCTGCCATTTCATACATTGAAAATAAATCCCAAATCCAGCCCATCTGAACTCGTCCAAATCACCATCATTTCTAGCCTGCATTAGTAACAACTTCTAAATGGTCCCTCTACTTCTAGAAGTGATTCACTTCTATATGTGCTCTATATGGGACTCGGAGTGGAGTCCTTTTACAGTGTAAATCAGACCATGCCTACTCCTCCAATCAAAATCTTCCATTGGCTACTTTTCATATTTGGAATAAAATTCAAAAATGTTACCATAGATTTCAATATCATCTGGACCCTAGCTACCTCTCTCACTTGATTCCCTACTCATTTTTTTCCTTCAGCTGTTCCTCCTTTCTCTTTTTCAAACATGCCAACTGCTCTCCTATACCAGGGATTTTGTATCTGCTTTATTCTGTGCTTGTGATGTTCTTTGCCTTTCTATTTTTGTGTTTCACACCCCTTCATTATTCAGTGCTGGCTTATACACTAATTTTCCCACCCAGCCTGTCTAGAATTGCATCTTTCCTCACTCTTTACCCTCTTTCACTGTTTATTTTTCCTTTCCTTGGCATTTATCACTACCTCATATTGTTATTTCTTGGATTTATGCCCACTTTTGTTTGCTGTATGTTCCCAACTAGAATATAAGCTCCATAAGGGCAAGGACTTTATTTGCATTAATAGCCACATCCCATCACCTAGAAGTACACCAGAGACACAGTAGGCATTTAATAAATAAGTGGTGAAAAATAAATAAATGAATATGATAATATGCATTATTTAACACAGCATTTTCTCAACAAATTTGAAAGTAATGCCTCCCCCACCCCAGAACAGCTCTGCCACCAGGAATCCTTTTTAATTCTTCTCCCACAAAGCACTCAGCCTCTACTTCAAATAAAATTACAAGATGAGTGCTTTGCAGGGAAGCCAATTTATTATTTTATCTAGGACTGCTGTCTCAGTCCAGCTTTATCTGTCCTACATTGACTTATACCACATGTTTTAGATCTAAGTCATCACCAAATGAAGCACAGAATCTTGGTAAGAACAGTCTCAGCCAATTTGTTTTTGATGGCTTTACTTAAGAATGTGATGAAAATAAATCTGGAAGAAGGTTGTTGGATGTGCCTTCTTTCTTGTTGGGAAATACTTTAGATTACAAACCTTTTTTTAACCCGCTGGAATAAGGCACCTGGAAATAAGTCCATACTGATAGTTCTATCTCAAGTGATAGAGATGGTCACAGTAAACAGTCAATGGTGTTAGAGGTTGAGGATTGGAAGGAGTGGAAAAGCAAGAGGCAGGGAAGGAAGAGGAGCAAAAGGAGAAACGAAGAAAAAGGAAGTAAAGAAGAAGGAGAAGGAAGGAAGGAAGGAGGAAAGAAGGAAGGAAGGAAGGGGAAGGAAGGAAGGAAGGAAGGAAGAGGAAGGAGGAAGGAAGGATGGATGACAGAAGGAAACTAGGCAAGGAGAGAGGGAGGGAGGAAGAGAGTAAGGGGAATAGAAGAGGAAAACAGGAAGAAATCTTGAGGGGAATGTGGAGTGTGATGGTGAAGTAATAATTAAAGAAAATGCAAAAGGAAGAAGAAAAGAGTAAATTATATTGAGAGAGGAGATGATAAGACAGAAGATGGAGGAGATATAGAATCACTTCTTATTCTACAAGACCCAGCTTTCTACAAAATCGTTACAATGGTTATAACAGACTATCCAAAGTCTCTGGGATGGAAAATAAGAGCAGAAGAAGGACACGTTCATCATCCCCCATTTCTTGGAGGAGAAAACTAGGCTCAGAAATGTTCTTGACCCAGTTTGTCACAGCAGGAAGTGGTAGAGACAGGGTATGAAGTCAGGTCTCTCCATCTGCAAAGCTTCTACTTTCAGTACTGTATTTACCAGCTTCCTTTCGCTTTCATTCACAATATACTCACTTGAATTTCCAGAAGCCAAATCTATTATATAATTAATAGGAAAACAAACAAAAGAAAAACAACCACCTTCCAGTGGGAAAAACAAAAAGCAGGGTCGTGGCTGATTTGTCAGGAGAAGACAAAGGAGCGGACAAATCCAGAACCACCAGAGGAAGTTTGCATGATATGTGGGTACAGACTGAAAAGAGAGGAGCATTAGAGGCCAAGCAAGCAGATGGGTTCATTAAACAACTTTGCACTTTATGAAAAGCATGCTAATAATTGCAGTATTTTCACTCCAAAGGAGGAGAGTGAGTTCCATACTGAGTCCTCCCTGTGTGAGTTTTTAGAAAAGGCCGTTTCTTATTAGACACCATCAGAGCTGCCAGAACTCGCCCTTGGGAAACCATGGTCTTCTGCGAGGCGGTCCAAGTCTCGGCTTTAATGCCAACTGTCTCGCCAGCGAGTCTGCTTCCTTTCTGAGAAGCTTTGAAAATGCTGGTTGTGAATACTAGAGGTGGGGGTGAGAAGAGGATATTTTTGTGTAGTCACAGGGAGAAGACTCGTGATGATGTGGAAGAGGAAGAAGACCAGGGCACGGGCGGGGGTCCACTGTATCAACTACACTTAAAAAGTCTACCACATATCATACTGAGTTGACATTTTTCTATTGGGTAGACAATAGACAAATGCAAATTTTGGCTATTTAAAAATTTTGTTCAGGGGACTTCCCTGGTGGCGCAGTGGTTAAGAATCCGCCGGCCAAAGCTGGGGACACGGGTTCGAGCCCTGGTCCGGGAAGATCCCACATGCCACGGAGTAACTAAGCCCGTGCGCCACAACTACTGTGCCTGCGCTCTAGAGCCCGCATGCCACAACTACTGAAGCCCGCGTGCCTAGAGCCCGTGCTCTGCAATAAAAGAAGGCACTGTAATGAGAAGCCCGCGCACTGCAAGGAAGAGTAGCCCCCGCTCGTCGCAACTAGAGAAAGCCTGCGTGCAGCAACGAAGACCCAACGCAGCCAAAAATAAATAAATTAATGAATTAATTTTTAAAAATTTTGTTCAAACTGAATTTACACTCAGAAAATGTGCAAGAGCTGCCTTTATACATATTCCCATTGCTTCTGCTTTTTTAAGCTGGCTCTAAGACTCAGATAGTAGATTACAATGGACGAGAGTTCAGCTGTATCATGAATTAAAATAGCATCTGCGGGCAAGCTTGGGAGCTGGCCCTCTCTTCTCACATTACTTTGATTGGAATATCTACTGGGAGTATCAAGTAAAAAACATTGCTGGAAGACAGGTTAGTCTTACAGTGAGCACTGCATATCCCTGGGCCCAGCAGAAGAACCCAATTTTTTTACTATTTTTAAGCGTATATATTGAATGCTACGTTGATCAGCGTTCATTGACAGACAACAGAATCTCCTGTAGCTAGTTTCAGGGGATTTATTACAGAGTATTAAGGAGGTAATAGAACTATTGGGAGAGCTGAAGAAAAAGAATCTACTGGACTGAGCTTCCAGAACTCACTGTAGAACTGACTCATTGGTGCAGCAGTGCCTTGTGGGACCTGAAGGCTTTGGAATGAGAACACTGTCTGCCAATCAGGGAAGCCACGGACAACCATGGGGCCCAGAACCAGGCCACGATCAGCATCAACTAAGCAGATGCCTTTTTCCTTAGCTCTGCTCTGAATTCAGGTGAATACTTTAAACTGGTTGCTCTAAATCACATCTGGAACTCTAATAACAAGCAGAGCTAAGAAAAACTGGTGAAAACTGAGGTTTCTGACCCCAAAGGACAGGAATGCACACAGAGTTTGGAGTGGGTATCAACTGATCCAGTCCACAGTATTTACTACAAGCAGCTTTTGGTTTTTTCCTCAACTAGCTCTCAAATTAAAAAGAAAAAAAAAGAGTTGAGAATTCGTGATTTATTTTTTCCTTTTTCCCCCTTTTAAAATTTTATTATGTAACATTCAAAACATGTCATAATGTGTAAATAATAAAGAAATGAAAAGTCATCAATCTACAGAGGGACTTATTTATGCTAACCTCAGAAAATGACAACAGCATTTTATGCTACATGTACACAGGCTAAGTGCAAAAAAGTAATTGCTGCAGTGCGCTACTGGTGAAAGTCTAAAAGAGATCATGCAGAGGCCGGCCCTCTCTCCCCTCTCTCCATGTTTATTTGAGTGCACCTCATTCCAAACTCTTTGCAGACACCTGCTAAGAAGAAAAGGGAAGGCTGATGCTTTGAAACAGATGTTTCCCCAGCATTCAGAGCTCCTGCATCAGGTTCAGTGGCTCCAAGATGGTCATTATGCATGATTTTTAATTATGGTTTCAAAAGTACAAACTCTTGGGACTTCTGCAATATCTCATATATTATTATTCTTTTTTCAAAAATGTACCAGTAGCATCTAGTCATACTGAAACAGAGCAGGACCCTATGGTCCTTCCCCACTGTGTCCTCTGTCTGCCTCATATCTGTGGAAAAACTTTAGCCAAAGAATAAGATTAATCAGAGAAGTGAGAAAATGCAGAAACAAAGGTAAACAGTCAAAGGAGACCAAATAATAATAGTTTAGTCATTAAACATAGTCAGGGATTTTAGTTCCTCCTCAAGGGCTATAGATAATATTCTGAGCCATATCCTGTGAGCTGTCTTATAGATACTGAAACCCACACTATGTGGAAGGAGTTAACTACATGATGACCAGAGTGTAGTCATGACATAAGCTGCCACAGTTCCAAGAACTGACCTCAAGGAAATGGGAACAAACCAAACCTGGAACTGAAGACTAACGGTACTTAATCCATTTACAATGCTTGGTGTCAGTTTATTTATCTCTTGTAAAAATAAAATACAGTGTGTGTGTGTGTGAAAAATAAAATAAAATAAAAAATAAATAAATACTTTTTAAGATTAAAAAAACAAAAAATAACAACAATCAAGATGATGTTAATCAGACCACTGATGACCAATTTCAAGATGATGTCAGAGCTGCCTGTGCTGTTTCTGCATGGAGCTCCTCCCTCCGCATATAAAAGCTCTTGCCCCCTGATTGTCGGGGTGGCGGGGGCGGGGGGGGGGGGGAGCTGGCCTTCAGACAGGCATCCGCCCTTCCCCCCGGTTGCCGGCATCCAAAATAAAGCAAACTTTCCTTTCCACCAACCTGGCCTCTTTATCGGCTTTTGAGCAGCAAGCAGCCGGACCCCACTTTCGGTTAAAATACCACTGACTTTTCTCTCCTGTGTAATAAGACAGTGTGCTTCTCACCGACAATGTCATGCCTGATGTATTAAGTGGGCTCACACAGAAGTGATGTCTGGATATCTCTGGGTACCTCCAAGGTATCTTCATTCAGGAAGATTGAGACAGTTCAGGGATACAAAACTATAAAGAAACAACAGCAACAGCATTGTTCTGGGGAATGATTTAGAAAAGCCCACCACAGTCCAAGGAGAGAATTGTGAGCTTGGTGTTGAAGTTAAGCCACCGGCTAACCTAGTGGGTGTGATCTAACAGAAGAAAACATTCTCCTGAATGGCTGGGTTATTTCTTCTTCTATGAGCTCCTTGTTCATGGGGAAATCCTTCATTCCCCATCTCATGATTCCATGTGGAGGGTCTTATTTAATGTAACAGCCCTCTCCTCATCTCCTACTCCCCTATCCTAGAATCAATGCAAAATTGGCAATTTTAGCACCAATCATTGGTGACGCCAATAAACAGGGCATGGAAAAATGCAACCCTTAGGTCACAATCTAAATTTTAAGAGAAGGCTGCTCACAGTAGTTAAGCAGGTGTTCAGGGCTTGTTCAACATACCATTAATTTTAGGTTTAGGGCAATAAAACTAATTTCAAGACGCCCTGACTGATGGTTGAAAGGTTTTAATACATTCTGAGTCCCCAGCAGGACTGGCTCAGGACTGAGTGCTGGCTAGTCCTCCACTGTAGAGGGCTGAGGAGGGCAGGAGGGACAAAAGGACTCCGATCCAAACAAACGTTGTGCTCTGTTATATGTAACGTATTCTCGATCTTACAAAGGGTGTGGCAGTGGGACTTGTACGACTCTGGCAGTCAGGAGGCTGGTTTGCCAGCTCCGAACTTGTACTTTCTTACACTGTGGCCTTGGGCAAGACGTTGAACATTCTTGGGCTTTGTCATCCCCAGCAGAAATGGTCAGAACAGGCCGTGTGTATTTGGACACTCCTTTATAGTCCAAAGTCCTTGAGAAGAGCTGGGATTCTTAATATTGAAAGCAAGAACAAAAGGAGACAAATTTAACCTGTTTTCAACAAGAATGCGATTTGACTCATGTAACTGGAAAGCCCAAGGCATAGACATGGCTGTGGAAATGATCTAGCTTGAGTATTTATCTGGCTCTAGCTCTTGGCTTTGCTTCCTCTGGTTGGTTTTATTCTCAGGTTCTGTCCTAAGGCCCCTGCACTTTAGATTCCACATTGTCAACGTAGAGTTGTAAGATTAGATTACTTTGCCATTGTCATGGTTTCCTCCGGGGGGGTGTTTACAGTAAGGCAAGGCTCACTCTTGAATCAATCATCAGAGTGCATATGTGATGCATTTAGTCATCTGTCCCGCCATTAGAGCTGAGGACAATGCACAAATGACAATCACTGACATGGCCTAAAGAAGGAGAATGATAGTTTAGGGCAGCACTGTCCAAAGGGAGTATAATGAGAATCACATAGGTCATTTTTTGTTTGTTTGTTTGTGTGTTTAATTTTAATTTTATTGGCATATAGTTGATTTACAATGTTGTATTAGTTTCGGGTGTACAGCAAACTAATGCAGTTATACACATACATATATCCATTTTTTTAAGATTCTTTCCTCTTTTAGGTTATCATTAATGAGTAGAGTTCCCTGTGCTCTATAGCATGTCCTTGTTGGTTATCTATCTCATATATAGTAGTGTGTCTGTGTTCATCCCAAGCTCCTGATTTATCCCTCCCCTCCATGTTTCCTCTTTGGTAGCCATAAGTTTGTTTTCCATATCTGTAAGACTGTTTCTGTCATGTAAATAAGTTCATTTGTATCATTTTTTTTTAAATTAGACTCCACAGGTAAGTTATATAGGTAATTTTAAATGCTGTAGTAGCCACATTAAAACAGTTAAAAGAAACAAGTAAAATTATTTCAACAATATATTTGATTTAACTCAACATGTACCAAACTTTAACAATATTAAAACTATTAACGAGCTGTTCTTCAGCTTTTTTGTACGACTTTGAAATCCATTTACAGAGCATCTCAGTGAGAACAAGCCACATTTCAATTGCTTCATCGTCACGTGTTGTTACTGTATTTGACAGTGCAGGTTTAGAGAAAGAAAATAGTGATCACTCTCTCTTTTCATACCAATTACCACATTGGATTCTCCCAACTTAATAGTTAGGATTAGGCTGGAGTGCTTCACATGTTGATTGACTTGCTTAAAAATAGAGGGATCAGGAGTTTCAGTTAGGTCTTTGAATCCAAATATAAATTTAAGTCAAATGAGAAATACCTTACACATTCTATAAAAACAGGGTCAAGTGAACTATTCACCCACCTGCTTTTTATTTTACTGAGTCAGCAGAAGCATCTTGTGTCAGACCAAATACCTAATATATCCCAGCCCCACATGCTCAGATCCATCCAGCTTATTCTAAGAGAGGTCTTATCAGTTTTGTTTTGCTTTTTTATTTTTTCCTGGGATTCAGCCTCGTGTACCCTTGGCTGTTCCTCCAGTCCTGAGCTTGTGCTCCAGTCCTAAGTGAACGTCTTATCTTTATATCTTTACAGACTTCAGAGTCTCCTCTTGTTTCCTGTGCAAGAGCATCCATCTGGGTAGTCTGTCTAATAAACATATCCCTCTAGACCTCATTCCTCATTTTCTTCTCCTGATCAGCCCCTGGAATCTTGCCCCTGAATTGTAGCTTTACGACATGGGCACTGCTACCTGCCGCGACTTCCCCAGTTCTTTCTTTAGGGAACAATCTCACCCTCCAAATATCTCCCATCAAAACACTCCCTATCCTATCCCTCTATAAGGAACAGGGTATTTGTGCAGGGATGTTTCCTGCTTCTTCCTCTGGATGTCATCTGATCGCTGATGTATCAAAGTCTGGAGATAGTGCCTGCAGCTCGGTTCATTGCTGGGCGCTTCTACTACTATAACCTTCCCCCAACCCTGGCTAGGAAAGGGGGTAACTTCCGTGCCACCCGTTCCAAATCTGTAAACTCTTAACTGCATCATTACCAGCCATATTTTTAGAGGTGACATTCTGCATTTTAGAGGACTTTTCACTGTAGGGAAGGTGGTATGTAAGAGACGACCATTTATGAGCTCTTACTACATGCCAAGCATTCTGCTGAACACTCTACATTCATGATTTCATTCAATTCTCATCAAAAACCTGAAATTGGAATTATGACCTATGTTTTAAAGACAAGGAAACTGGGACTCCAAAAGTCTAACAAAATTGACAAAAATCTCCAACTCATAAGTGATGGACAACAGATCGAAACTCAGATCGATATAAAGACAGCCACTTGTCACTTGATCAAACAGTCCCTCTGAAACAGCCATTTAAAAAAAAAAACTGAGTTAGGAATAAAAATTCAAGGCAAACTGAGTTAGGAATAAAAATTCAAGGCAATGTATTGGACCAATTCCATCTTTCAACATTCTTATTTACGTTCTGGGAGGGAGAAGGAATAGATCCAGATAAAGAATTATGCTCCTTTTAAAAATTTTAATTGGTAAACTTTGAGTATCATCTCAGTAATTCATTTGGATGTTTATATTGAGAATTCTGCTTTCTCTATCTATTTAATCATTCATTACCAGAATGCTACAATACTTGATGGCCCCAAGCAGAGTAAGCAAATGGAACCTAATCAAACTTAAAAGCTTTTCCACAACAAAGGAAGCCATCAACAAAACGAGAAGTTGGCCTATGGAATGGGAGGAAATATTTGCAAACGATGTGGTCACAGGAGGTTAATGTCCAAAATATACAAACAGCTCATACAACTTAATATCAAAAAAATAAACAACCCAATCAAAAAATGGACAGAATACCTAAATAGACATTTTTCCAAAGAAAACATACAGGTGGCCAACAGGTACATGAAAAGATGCTCAACATCACTAATTATTAGAGAAATGCAAGTTAAAACCACAATGAGGTAGTAACTCACACGGTCTGAATGGCCATCATCAAAAAGTCTACAAATAATAAGGGCTGGAGAGGGTGTGAAGAAAAGGGAACCCTCCTACACTGCTGGTGGGAATGTAAATTGGTGCAGCCACTATGGAAAACTATGGAGATTCATTTAAAAACAAAAAATAGAGCTGCCATATGATCCAGCAATCCCACTCCTGGGTAATATATCCAGAAAAAACAAAAACTCTAATTTGGAAAGATACATGCACCCCAATGTTCATAGCAGCACTATTGACAACAGCCAAGACATGAAAGCGACCCAAACGCCCATCAATGGAAAACTGGCTTAAGAAGATGTGATATATACATATATATTCATATGTATATGTGAATATTACTCAGCCATAAAAAAGAATGAACTTTTGCCATTTGCAGCAACATGGATGGACCTAGAGAATATTATCCTTAGTAAAATAAGTCAGAGGAAGACAATACTATATGACATCACTTATGTGTGGAATCTAAAAAATAATACATATGGATCAATATACAAAACAGAAACAGACTCACAGATACAGAAAACAAACTTATGATTCCCAAAGGGGAGAGGGAGGGGGCAGGGCAAATTAGGAGTATGGGCTTAACAGATACAAACTACTATATACCAAATAGATAAGAAACAAGGAATTACTGCGTAGCACAAGGAATTATACCCAGTATCTTGTAATAGCCTATAATAGCATATAATCTGTCAAAAAACAAAAACAAAAACAAATCACTCTGCCATACCCATGAAACTAACACAGTATTGTAAATCAACTCTACTGTAATAAAAAAATGGCAGAAGTTAAAAAAAAGAGGGTGATTTAACTGGCATTATTGTAAGGCTTTGAGGTTATAACAATTTACATGAAGCAGTATATTATCATTTAAACATGGGCTGTGATGAATTAAAGGTGTGTATCGAAACCCAAGGGTAACCATTAAAAACTTAGAAAGAGGTCTTCCCTGGTGGTGCAGTGGTTGAGAATCTGCCTGCCAGTGCAGGGGACACGGGTTCGAGCCCTGGTCTGGGAGGATCCCACATGCCGTGGAGCAACTGGGCCAGTGAGCCACAGCTACTGAGCCTGCGCGTCTGGAGCCTGTGCTCCGCAACAAGAGAGGCCGCGATAGTGAGAGGCCCGTGCACCGTGATGAAGAGTGGCCCCCGCTCGCCACAACTAGAGAAAGCCCTCGCAGAGAAACGAAGACCCAACACAGCCAAAAATAAATAAAGAAAGAAAGAAGCTTTCATTTAAAAAAAGAAAAACTTAGAGAGATAGAATATGCCAACAGTGGGGATAAAATAAAAACATAAAAATATCCAATTAACCCAAAACAGGCAAAAAAGAACAAAGGACAGACGAAGCAAATGAAAAACAACTAACAAGGTGGTATATTTAAACCAAAAAATATAAATAATTATATTAAATGTAAGTACGCCAAACACAACAATTAAAAGGCAGATATTATCAGTTTGGAAAGCAAAAAGAAAGGCCAAACTATATACTGTCTACAAAAAACACATTAAATATAAATATATACATAGGTTACAAGTAAAGCGTGGAAGAAGACAAACATTGCAAGCACCCATTAAAAGAAGCAAACTGGTGCTGCAGCATTAATATCATACACAGAAGACTGGAAAACAAGACATTTTACTGAGAATAGAGACAATACAAAATGATAAAGGAGTTACTTTCCAGGAAGATATACCAAACCTAATTTTATATCCATCTACAAACACAGCTTCAAAATACGTGAAGCAAAACCAGTAGCTCTAAAATGAAAAATAGGCAAATCCATAATTATCATTAGAAATTTCAATAGTCCTCTCTCAGTAATCAGAACAAAACAGAAAATCAGTAAGGATATAAAAGAACTTAACACATTGTTGACCAACTTTTCTATTTGAGTTTCATAGAACATCCAGCAACAAAAGAATTTTTTTTTCCTAGTGCCCAGGGACCATTCACCAACAGAGACCATATTCTGAGGGGAATGGGAGCTTGGGGAGTGGGATAAACTGTATATTCTTTGGTCACATGGATTTAAATTTAAAAAACTGATAACAGAAAGCTATCTGGGAGAAAAACCATCAAATATTTGAAAAATGAAGAATACATGTAAATATAATTCAAGGATCAAATAGAAAATCAGAAGGAAAATTAGAAAACATTTTAATTGAATGGAAATGAAAATATGGCATAGTAAAACATGTGGATACAGCTACAACAGGGCTTAAGGAGGCATTGATAGCATTAAATTTTTATATTAGAAAGGAGGAAAGTTCTCAAACCAGTGATCTGAGCTTCTACCTTAAGAAACTAGGAAGAAAAAAAAAAATGAACCAAATCAAGGAAAAGAAAGGAAAAAATATAGAGGAAAAAAAAAAAACAATGTAAATGCAAAGAGAAAAAAATAGAAAATGAATGGGGAAAAAAAGGTTCTTTGAAAAGATCAATAAAAATGATAGGGCTTCCCTGGTGACGCAGCGGTTGAGAATCTGCCTGCCAGTGCAGGGTACACGGGTTCGAGCCCTGGTCTGGGAAGATCCCACATGCCGTGGAGCAACTGGGCCCGTGAGCCACAACTACTGAGCCTGCGCATCTGGAGACTGTGCTCCGCAACAAGAGAGGCCACGACAGTGAGAGGCCCGCGCACCACGATGAAGAGTGGCCCCCGCTCACCGCAACTAGAGAAAGCCCTCGCACAGAAACGAAGACCCAACACAACCAAAAATAAATAAATAAATAAATAAATAAATTTATTTAAATAAAAAATGATAAACCACTAGCCAGACTGAATAAGGATAACAGAGAGAAGACACAAGCTGCTAAAGTCAGGACTGAAAGAGGGGATTTCTCCATAGATCGATACTTCAGACATTGACAGGATAAGAAGAAATACTATGAATAAAGTTATACCTATACATTAAACAATCTAGGAGGTGAAATAGACAAATTCCTTAAAACACATAAAAATAAACGTAAAATCTCAATGAAAAGGAAATAGATTACTGGCTAGCCCTTTATCGATTAAATAATTGAATTCATAGTTAAGCATGTCTATAGAAAATAAAAAAGAAATACTAATAATCGATGATCTAAATATCTGTTTGAAGAATTTAGGAAAAGAACAGCAGATTAAACCCAAAGAAAATAAGCAAAAGGAAGGATCAATATAAAAATACAATTTAACAAACAGAAAAAAAAGCTTTCCATAGATAAAAATCAACACAACACAGAGTTGGTTCTTTGAAGAGAGAAACAGAATTGAAAAGCCCTAGCAAAAATGATGTGAGAGTCAGAGGCAATACAAGGAAATATCCTGAATGATCAAAGGGGACAGTATTCTAAATCTTACAAACATTAAAATATATAGTAAATAAATTACTAACATCTGCATTTGAAAATGCAGATAAAAAGGACAGATTCTTATGAAAACAAATTTTTCCCCAAACTGAAAAAAGTGTAATAAAATCTGAATAATCATATTAAATACTTCAAAGATGTACATGAAAATATCTTCAGGAACAGATGGCTAGACCAATAAACGCTTCCAGGCATTTGAAAGAAAAATTATACTAACAGCATGCTTCTCTTTCCCCCCTCAGAAAATGGGAAAATAGAGAAAATTCTCTGACTTGCTTGGTGAAGCCTAGACATAACTTCTAGTGTGGAAACTAGAAAAGGGAATAACAAAAACTGGAAAGTACTAGCCAATCTCTCTCATAGACAGAAAATGAAAAAATCATCAGTAAAATACTAATGGATATGTAATAGACATAATAAAATGGGCATCAAATACTTTTCAATCAAGTTGGGTTTATTTCAAAAATGCAAAGGTGGCTTAATAATTGCAAATTAATCAATATAATTTGCATTATTAACAGAATGAAGGAGAGCTATCATATGATCATCACAGTAGATGGAAGAAAATCATTTTACAATGTCAACATCACTTCACAATAAAAAAGAAAAACTCTTAGCAAAGAATAGAAGCAAACTTCCTTAATAGATATTATCCACAAATAATCCTGTAGCCAGTACAAAGAAATGAAATGAAATAAGATATATGGATCAGAAAGGAAGAAAAAAAGTGATGTTATATATGGATAATATACTTGCAAAAGTAGAATATGTAACAAAGTTGACCAGTCACCCTTTAGAACCAAGAAGTGAATTAAGATAATTGTTGGATGCAGATCAATATACAAAACTCAATTGCATTTCTATATTCCAGCAAAAAATTTTAAATATGCATTTTTAAAATGCCATTTAAAATATCATTAAAATGTCAAATATCTAACAGTAAATCTACTAAGTGACATATAAGACCTATAATTCACAGCACTGCAAAACACAAAGGAGAACAATAAAGTAAAACCTAAATGAAAGGAGAGATATATCCTGATAATAAATTGGAAGAAACACTATTGTAAATATTTCAGTTTTCCTCACATTGAACCATAGGTTTATGGTGATTCTAACAAAATACCAAACAGTTTTCAAATGGGAATTGGTAAGGTGATTTTAAATGTGTATGGAGTTTCAAAAGTGACAATAACAGCTAAGGCAAAACAGGGAAAAAGGTGGATAATTTATCAGCAGACAATAAGACTTATTATACAGCTATCATAGCAGCTTTGATGACATTAGGTATTGGTACAAGTATAAACTATACAGCAAAGTCACCCTCAAGCAGCTTTCTAGGGTTAGCAAGGCAGAGTTTGGAGTCAAACAGACCAGACCTTGAATTTCTACTTTTTCTCATTGTTGTGGCTTTGGGTAAGACATTTAATATCTCCAAACCTGTATTTCATCTGTATATAGAGTTTGACAATAATTCAGATTAAAGAATCATTATAAGGATTAAGTTAAGTAGTATATTTAAGGTATATAGCATTGAACATAGTTCCTGACACACTAGTTACCCCAGAAATTTTAAATGTAAGTGTCAATGCATGTTAAACAGTTATGACAATATCTGGTCTATGGTAAGCCATCAGTGTTAATGGCAATCGTTATATTAATATTAATAAAAGCTAACATGGAAATAATTTTCGCCCAATGCCTAGCACTTATTATTCACTCTCTAAAAAGGATTGTTCATGAATATTCAGGAGTGACACAAATTCTAAAGACAAACAGACTTGTCCTTGGTCCTGAGGTAGGTAATTGCTCCAAATCTCCTGGTTTTCTAAAAGACCTGGAAATTGTAGAGAAAAACATGAAAACAGCTCTCTGGTAGTTATCCGTGAAGTATGGGGACCATGTTGATAATAACTAAAAATTGCAGTTAGAGGAATTTCTTCACAGTGCCTCTGGGTCCCATCCCCCTGGTTTCACTACAAGTGTTTAGCCATTTTCAATCTGTGCCTCATTAGATAGTTACCAGCATGTGCATCTTACAGGGACATTTGGAAAATAAGCTTTGTGAGAAGGGGGTCCTCTTTCACCCTCCCAACCTTTTCCACTCTGTTCTGCAGTTGCTAAGGGACACCGGAGATTTGGGACAGAGCCATCTCACGTCTGAGTCATCCCACACCATTTCTTTCTCTCAATTTACATGTGAGCAAAAGACATGAGAGACATTTGCCATTTTATCATGTCGTGGATTACTTAGCTCTTGTGGAGTCCCTTCACTTTCCTATAGCCTGACTGGACACCCGCAGGATCCAGGAGCCCAGACGCTCCAGTCAAATGCAGTCGTTTTATTCCTGGACGGAACAGGCATAGGGGACCCCATGACCACCCACGTGGCCTTGGTACAGCCACTTAACTTCTACATACCTCAGTTTACCTTTCTGGAAAATGGGGAAGTAAAAATCGTTATCTGGCCCATGTTGAGAATTGAATGCAATCTAGAGATATCAGCTTTGCAGTTCTACCTATTCATATTTCGCGCCAGGGAATTTCCTCAGCTAAAGCACTACCTTCATCCATCCACCCCAGACTCCGGGACATTTCCCAATATAAACCTCCCAGTCTCTCCTCCAGGCCTTTGCTCGGCAAAGGACCACTCCCAGATGTGCTCTTCTCTTCCAGATGTGCCCATGGGAACAAAACACTGCTTTCTAGGGAGAGCCCAGCTCTATCTTTTAACCCAGTTGGAATTAACCTTATTGGAATCCAGGGATTCTCAGTGCGACGTGATTCCCCACTCCTGCTCCAGGGACATTCAGCAATGTCAGCAGACATTTTTGCAAGGGGTCAGAGGAGATAAGAGCCCCACTGGTCCCACCTAGTGATGGACAAGAGGGACCCAGCGGATGGAGTAACGTAGATGCCCTGGAGAGACCAGTAATTTGGTGCTCTTCAAACTGACAGTCTGTCAATATTTGTTTAACATTTATTTCATAGGGGCTTGGAGTGACTGATTTGCTATTTTTTAAACGGTTTTTTTTAATTAATTAATTAATTTATTTATGGCTGTGTTGGATCTTCGTTTCTGTGCGAGGGCTTTCTCCAGTTGCGGCAAGCGGGGGCCACTCTTCATCGCAGTGCGCGAGCCTCTCACTATCGCGGCCTCTCTTGTTGCGGAGCACGGGCTCTAGGCGCGTGGGCTTCAGTAGTTGTGGCTCGCGGGCTCAGTCGTTGTGGCTCGCAGGCTCTAGAGCGCAGGCTCAGTAATTGTGGCTCACGGGCCCAGCTGCTCCGCGGCATGTGGGATCTTCCCAGACCAGGGCTCGAACCCGTGTCCCCTGCATTGGCAGGCGGATTCTCAACCACTGCGCCACCAGGGAAGCCCCTGATTTGCTATTAATGCAAAATGTGGGCACATCAGTGTGTTTCTTCGGTTTGAACATTTTGTTTCTGTGACAGCGTCTTGTAAGAAGAAAATTGTTTAATAGAGTAACGTTAGATTTTTGTTTTGAATTTGGTTTTGTACTAATTCCTAACTTTGGCAGGGATGATGTCAAATTATATCAGGCAATTTATTTTGTGGGTGTTGAGAACCCCTTATGTGTTAACCCTTACCGTGACCAAAAGGCTGCCCTTATACTGTTTGGGGCATTGTGCTAGGCCCTTTGAAGGACAAAGAAAAAGAAGCAGCGAACTCTTCTCTCTAGCGGAGCAAAGTCTAGATGCAGAGAATCGCAAACAGCACGTCATAAAATCTCAGGGATTAGTCTTGTTTAGGGCCACCACATTCAATGAGAAAATAAGAAGCGAGTTTAGCCTCACCTCAGGCATCTTAGAGGGTTTATTCTGGGTCTGCTTTATGCTGTGTACTGTCCTAAATGCCTTGGATAGAGATGAACAAAACAGACAAGATCCTGGCTTTCACGAAATTTATATTCTAGTTGAATTTTAAAATATCCGTATTAGAAAATGGGCAAAGACCTGAATAGACACTTTTCCCATAGAAAAGATAGGTCCACAGATACATGAAAAGGTATTCAACATCACTAAGCATCAAGGGAATGCAAGTCAAAACCACAATGAGATATTCCCTCACACTTCTTAGAATGGCTACTATCAAAATGACACGAGATAACAAGTGTTGGTGAGGATGTAGAGAAAAGGGAACGTAAATGGATTGGAAAAGAGTCTAGAGTTTCCTCAAAAAATTAAAAATAGGACTACCATGCAATCCAGCCATTCAAACTTCTGGGTATACATCCAAAAAAAAAAAAAAAATATATATATATATATATATATATCTCCAAGAGATATCTGCACTCCCATGTTCATTGTAGCATTATTCACAATAACCAAGACATGAAAACAACCTAAGTGTCCCTTAATGGATGAATGGATAATATACAGGTAAAATGGAACATTTTCAACCTTATAAAAAAAGGAATCCTGTCATTTGTATCAATAAAGGTGAAACTGGAGAGCATTATGCTAAGTGAAATAAGCCAGAGGAAAAAAAATCCTTCATGCTATCCCTTATATGTGAAATCTAAAAAAAATGTTGAATTCATAGAAACAGAGAATAGAAACGTGGTTGCCAGATATTGGCATGTGGGGAAAATACGAAGAGTTTGGTAAAAGGGTACAAACTTACAGTTATAGGAATGATAAGATTTTAGGATCTAATGTAAAACGTGATTACTACAGTTGATAACACTGTATTGTATAATTGAAATTTGCTAAGAGAGTAGAATTGAAATGTCCTCACCCTAAAAAAAAAAGATAAATATGTGAGGTGATGGATGTGATAATTAACTAGATTGGGGGGGGGAGATCCTTTCCACAGTGCATTTCTATATCAAATCATCATGTTGTACACTTTAAATACCTTAAAATTTTATTTGTCAAATAGACCTCCATAGAGCTGAAAAAGAAAATCCATATGGTTACCAGTGCTGGCAGAGAATCACGGAGTGGCAGAGAGTGACTTTGGGGTGGGTGGTCAAGGGATGCTTCTCTGAGAAGGTGAAAGTTTAGCTGGAATTTGGCTGGCAAAGAGGAGCCCGCCATGCAAAGGCCCTGCCTCCTAGAAAAAGGCCCCAAGGTGGGGTTGGTCTGGGGTGTGTGCAGCATGGGTGTAGCAGAGAGAAAGGGCAGGAAAGGTGGCAGAAGGGCTCACAGTGCTGGACGTGGACCGGAACATGGAGGACCCACAATGCCAAGATGAGGGGCTTTGTTCCAGCTAAAAGGTAAAGCCATTTGAGTCTTAAGGAGGCAGTGACATGATATGACTTTGGGAGAATAGATGATAGGAGCTCAAGAGAAGGAGGTCGTGAGAATAGGAGAATTAGCAGTGGTCCAAGTCAATGATGGTGATAGCTTGAAGTACTGTGGAACCATGAAAATGGCAAGAAGTCGTCAAATTTGGGGTGTGTTGTGATGGAAGTGTCAGCAGGACTTAATAAAGTGATGACTATGGGGCAGTGAGGAAGAGAGAGAGGTGTAGGGTGATTCCTGGATTTGGACTTGAGCGTCTAATTCCGTGGAGCTTCCATTTGCTGCAATGGTGAACCCTGGGCAGGGAGAAACTCTGAGGAAGGAAAAGCCAGAAATTCTGATTTGATAGATCGAGGTAGGTATTCTGGACAGAGGAAAGTACAGAAGTAGCAAAATTAATACTGACAAGCAGTATCATTCTAGTAAACATTGTGCTAGAGAAATAAACATTTATTTAGTTGTTTAGTTCAGCTAAACAACTCTTTACTGAGTAGCATCTCATGTAAACCTCTTTCCAGCTGAATCAGTCAGTGTTCACATTTTTTCAACCAAGGTCGCTTCCCTTAGCCATCCCGGACAGAGCCCGTGTTCTCCCTGGGTCTGTCTTCGTACAGAGCTGGGACTCCTTCCCCTACCTTGCTGGGGCATCCACGCGGGACCACGCAGACCTTACACGTGGATCCTCCCTCTTTTTGTCCTCGGGACTTGGAACTTTTAATAAGCTCTATCAGCTCAAACTCTGCAAATGCGTTTATTCAATTAGGTGCAAGATCGTTTATGTCTTTTTAAATTCATTTTACCAAAGGCACTGGGAGGAAGAGCAGAAAGCCTCACCGTTGCTCTGACTCTAAGCAGGATAAACCACCAGCTCGTAAAATCTAAATTAAGTACTTGTACTATGGAGAGGTTTTATTTTCCTTCTTCAGCTTCTTTTATAATGGTAACAAAGGAGGTGTTGATGGAATTTGTGCAACAGATTAAGGAGGAGTTTGGTTTTAAATCTTCCACGTGTAGAAATTTATTATCCTCCTATCCAAAATTGGTTTGAGCGATCAACATCTGCAGTGGTGATGCCCATTTCTTCTAGAAAGTCAAGATTTTTTTTTATCGATTTCCAGGACTGTTTTTTCACTGCTCAGCCAAGCCCTACTCCTATAATCCGAACAACAACAAAAAAAAGGTGGCAGGGGGAAAACAGTGGTGGGTGATAATATTGAATGTAGCTGTGTTATCTCAGACAAGTCCCCAAACCTCTCTGAATCTTCTTTTCTCCAATAATTAAATGGGAGTTGCCACCTTTACTTTGCCACAGTATGACACTTTACAAGTATTGGAAGAAATCTCCCAGTTGTGAGATGGCTTGGTAAATCAGGAAGTCCCAACATCGGAGGAAAAAGAACACTCAGCCTTCTATCATGGTGGCCCTTTGGTGAGCGTGTGTGACTTTTGGCAAGTTTCCTCTCTGAATTGCAGATTCTTGATCTATAAAATGGACAGCAAGGGGGACGTGGTGTAGCATGCAGCAGAGCATTAAGAATGTTAATTGTGTGTGTTAGTTTTCTCTGCCACATGACAAGTTATCACAAACGTAGGGACTTAAAACAACACACCTTTATGATTTCATCAGCACTCGGACATCGTTTTACAGCTCCTCTGCTCAGGGTCTCCCAAGGCTGCAATCGTGGTGTTGGGTGGTCCACAGAGAAACTCAAGTAAGAGAAACTCTAGTAACTTGAGAGTAACTCAAGTTACTCTCTGAGTTTCAGTTTCCTGAAACTCACACGTTATTGGCAGAATTCCGTTCCTTGTGGTTGCTGGACTGAGATCCCAGATTTCATGAAAGCCACCAGTAGGGGGCCACTCTCAGCTCCTACAAAGATCCCCAAGGTCTCCAATGCTTTCTACAATATCCTTAGATGTGAAGATCTTTGCTCTTTGTTTCAAACGAAGTCAGTCAGGCAGAGCTGCAGAGCAATTATTCTTTACAACCTGATTTCCTACTGGGCTGAACCCCTGACCCAGAGCACCAGAGGTGGGGACAAGGGCACATTTTTCCTGGAGTGACAATCCTGTTGTAGGAGTGGGCACTGGGGGGGCAGTGTGGGTGTCTGGGAGTGGGAAGCAGGGATAATGGTAGTCCTGGTCTTCTTACCTTGCCCTTTCAGGCATGCAGCCTCCACACTGTGGGTGAGCCAGGGTGCGATCAAATTGGCCTCAGTATTCTTGGGCATCTGCACTTGGGGTAGATCTTCCACACTACACTAGGGGCTGGATAGAGTAAGAAAGACCCGGTCCTCTCAGCTGTGCCTGCCTGGAAGACAGTGTCTGCGTCTCGAGGCTGAGGGGGATGAAGATAAGAAACACTAACACCTTTCCCCTCCCAGGGTGAAGCCACAGCCCCAGACTGCGAGCTGGAGAGAGAGGGAGCCCCCATCTTCTTGGCTGCATGTGCCCAGGACAGAGCTTCTGTGACAAGGAGCTGGGGTACAACTAACCAGGTCCTGGCCCCAAAGCTGCAAGGTTCCACTGTTCTTACTGAGATTTAGTAAATTTTCTTGAATGAGTGCCTACCCATTTCTGTATGCCCTTATAGGGACAATTTTCTGAATCTTCTGACCAAGAAGGCCTTCACATTCTCCTTAGCCTGACTGAACTTTAGGTAGACTTCTTCCTGACTCTGGCCCACTGACCTCTCTTTTCATAGAGCAAGTTTGAAAAACTTGCAATTATAAATTCTTTCTCTTCCCCTTTGAGATATAAATCTTCTTAAAAACCTTTTGCCTGTTTCACAACCCTGGGGAAGTTTTTCTCAAGGACCGGGGAAACGCCTCTTTGAAATTCAATCATCAAGGAAGACAGTGTCAATATCTCCCAGTCTCTGCAAAAGTTTAGGAGCCCAATTTTGGTGGGTGTCTTGCTCCAAGTTTTAAAACCACCTCCTGTCTTAACATAGGATAAATCTTACTTGTCCTTTGGATAAAGCCAATTAGCGAACACAGATGGCCCATGACTTTCCTCTGATGCTGAGTTCTAGTTTCTCTCCCCTATTGTAATAGTCTTGAATAAAGTCTTCTTTACCTTGTTTAACTTGGTCCAGTGCAGTTTTTGCTTTGACACATTGAATGATTGCTTTCTGTATTATTTCTACCAGTTCAATTTGTTGTTGTGCTGGCGGAAGTGTCCACTGTTTCACGCTAGACTGAGGCAGGTTTCTTTATCCCCATACGCATCCCTGATGTTGATCACAAGGTTTATTCATAGTGAACGGTGGGTGAATGGATAAGAGTGAACAGTTAAAAAGCCCCATGATCTGTGCTCTGTGCTAGGTTCTAGACATGTAATGATAAGCAAGAGACAGAGCTTATAGGTGGCTGGATCAGGTCTTATAAGAAATTTAATATTTGTCCTAAGAGCAATGTAACTCACTGAAGGGTTTCGAACAGGAGGCGATATATCACATTTGCATTTTTAAAGATGAATTTGTGAAATGAGATTTTTACAAATATAAGGGCTGAATTTTCCCCCTACGATGTTCTGAGTCCAACGTCCATTAATTACACGGACTCGTTTCTAATCATCCTCCTCAAGACAAGAAGATAGGCCCCCATAAGCCCTGCTGGTAAGGGTGACTGTGGAAAAGGCATTTAAAAAAAAAAAAATGGCCAAAAGCCTCTTCCATTTCCGCAGGAAAATTCCATTTAATTTATTGGAAAATTCCCTTTAATTTATTGGAAAATATATTATTGGCAGGATTAATAATGATACAAAACCAAAAAGCAAATATGAATGCTCAACCTACAAACCCAGGGCTTCATGAGAACTCATCCAACATCTGGTCTCCCATTAAAAGGGCTTAGAGGGCCCTCCTGATTAATATGTGAGTAAAAGCCACTCTCTGTCTTTCAGCCAGAAGTACATTTTTTAAGGGACAGGATAGAGAAAAGGAAACTTGGGGCAGAAAACTTTACAAAAGCAGCCCCAGACCACACTATGGGACGACCCACTGATGGAGAAGCAGCTGTAACAGGTAGAACTCCAGGCTTAGATGGTGTCAGTAAACCCCCCACATATACAAAGGAACCCAGGTTGCAGCAGGACCTGCACGGGGCCGGGGGTTTGGTCTCCTAGCAACCAGCAAGAGGATGAACTATGTCCTGGAGCAACTGAGCTGCCCTGAGTCTCAATTCTCTGTATTTGTAAAACAGGTGATTTTAAGGGGACACTTCCATTCTAAAAATGCCAATGCCTCTCTATTATAAGGAAAGAAGGGACTGGCTTAAGTGTAGCCAAGAGCCACTAGGTCCTGGGGGAAGCTTAGCCAGTTCTTTTCATTTTTGGAAACTCTAGGCAGCAGTTACTTCAGTCTGCGGGCAAGGGCATTCTCCTCCCTACACACCATCTGACAAGTGTCTACATGCTATCTGACAAATGTCAGAGCCTTTCATAAACTCTTGGAATAAGTGGATTCATTTAACATAAGAATAAATAAAGAGGGACAAGAAAAAGAGAAGAGAGGGGAAATGATGTTGGCAGTACAATATCCTGTTGTAGGTTATTAACAGCAGAAACTCTGGACCCAAACTCCCCAAAGTGAATTCCTGGGACCCTAGTTTCCTTCTCTACAGCTGTGTGTTTTTGGCAAGTTACTCTCTGAGTTTCAGTTTCCTTGCCAAAAAAAGGGGAATGGTGTTCATACGTATTTCATGGAGCTTTGAGTATTCGATGGCATAATGCCTGTGTTGATAGAAAGTTTTACTGTCCAAAGGGTGCCCCATCAGGCACAGAATCAAATCTCTGGCGGATGAGGGTCAGTGGGGAAGAAGAGGGTTTCATCCTTTAAAACTAAAGACCCCCATACATTGTCTTTGTCTGACTTTAGGTAAGTGAAATCTCTTAGCATTGCTGGTTGACTAGCAATAGCTGAGCTGATTGGTTGAAAGGCACTGGACCAGCAATTACATACACAGGGACCCCTCTTGGGATTGTGGCATCCAACTGGCTTTGCCTGGCAAGAGACAGGCTTATATGGGGCTCTGTCAGCCTGACACCGTTGCCAGCAGGCAAGACACACCACACTGTATCACATGCAAGGTGTTTGGAAGAATTCCTGGCACATAATGATATGTTAATATAATAAATATCACTTAAAATACCATATAAGAAAAATACTAGAAACTAAACTATAGTTGTTATTAGAGTTACACCAAGTCTCCTGACAGCCCAACAGTTCCAGGAGCCATGAGCATTGACCCAGCAACTGTCAGCAATCCATGTTTTATTCGTATTTACATATCCAATGATCATTCCTCCGAGAAGAATACAATCAGACAGGGGAAAAAAATCAAACCCTCAGTAATACAAGCAGGCACCAGTAATATTATTAATAATTGTTAGCCATGAGAATCAACAATAATCAATAATAATACTATTATATGGCATGATGTGCACTCAGAGACAGAAATCACCATGAGGAAAAAAGAGGGAAAAAAATAATTCCAACTCTTGGAAACAGGGAAAACTTTCTGAAGGAGGTAGCGATATAAAAACAGCATCTTTCCTCATTTATTATGCTTGTTGTTGTTGTATAACTACTTCACTAGGATGTAAGCTTCATTAAAGCAGGGATCTTGCCGGTGTTGGCAAACGATTATCCTGAGTGCTTAAAAGAGAGCCTGGAACCCTATAACTTGTCAATAAATACTTGCAAAATGAAAGAATGAGTGGTCCCCCAATCTCCAAAGGGCTCCCTTTGCCCTACGGCCAGCCAGGGAGCTCCTTTTGAATGAAACTAGTAAATGCCATCTTTCAGAGGGGAATCTGAGCACCCCCTTCTGAGAAGGCAACTTGCAAGCTGATCACTGAATGATAAAGCCAGACTCCATTAAGGAGAGTAGTCTATTCTCCCACGGATTTCCCTAGCACCATGGCAGCAGAGGGCCCACCTCTGTCAGGGCTTGTGGATGGAATTGGGATAAATTCACTCATCAGGTTAATATTAGCTAAAAATCCTAAAAAATCATGCTGCCCTAATCCCAGCTTCTTGACGTCCATGCTCCTCTCTTGTTTCAAATTCCATCTTTCTTTTTCTTGCTCAGATTCCAAGCAACTTTTGGAAGCAGGAACCTCCAAGCTTCAGCGGGCTCTCTGCTGTTTGCCAGGCATTGGGTGCCCTCTGCAGGCTGCATGAATCTGTCTCTGCCACCCGCTCTGCCCAGATGTGCAACCCAGGGAGGGCTCTCTCCACAGCTGTATTCTTGCAGCCGAGGGCTGCATTGCCTGTTTCCGCCATGAGCGAGATGGTAATAGGACACTTGAGAGTTCCCACGTGGCTGGACAGAGCCAGTGATGCCCCCAGGGAGACAGCCTGCTCTAGCAGGAAGGGCTCCAGCCTAGAAATTTGTTAGTCAATATTCATTTAGCGTCTACTGTGAGTAGGTGCTTAATGAATACCATTCACTCATTCATCCACTCACTCATCAAATGTTTATTAAAGACCTACCACGTGCCAGGACACTAGAATGCAAAAGTGGAAAGCAAGGCAAAAAAACAAAATTTCCTGTTTTCATGAAGCTGATATTCTAGTGAGAAAAGACACTAGGTAAGATAAATAAGCAAAACAGGTAGTGGGTTAGTTGCTGATTTAAGTGCTGAGGAGAAAAATAGGCAGGAGGAGGGCTTTGAAACTTCTGAGGAGTGGGGAGGGGGGAGAGCACAGAGGTTTTACACCCGGTGTCCAGGGAGCGCCTCGTTAAGAGGGCGACTTTGCAGTGAAGACCGAAAGGAAGGAACGTAGCCGGAGAAGGCTTGCAGCACCAGAGGAAAGGCATCGGGAAGAGGGAACAGCCAATGCAAAGGCCTCGGGGCAGTCGTGTGCTGCATGTTTAAGGAACAGCAAAGAAGCCCACGTGTCTGGGCAGGAGACAGCAAGGAAGGAAATAGGGGAGAGAAGCAGATGAGGCAGGAGAAGTGACAAGAGGCCAGAAGAAGCAAGGTCTTACAGGTTCTTATAAGGAGGAGAAGAGCCTCAGAGACCAATGCAAGCTTCAGTGTGAAATCAAGCACACTGTCTTCTGAGCCATAAGATAGGGATAATAATGCTGGCTCGCAGGATTAAGAAAGTGCCCGGCCCAGTGTCTGACACTGCAGGGGGATCCAATGAACACCGCCGCCCATCAGCACCCATGCACAGTCCTCATTAGCTCAGGGACTTAGGATCTCTGAGAAGCCCGAGGTGAACAGTGAAATCGTTTCAAATCATCCTGCACTGCTGCCCTCCGTTCATTCTGTGCCTGGGTGACCTTCTGCTTCTCCGTCACGGTTACTGTCTCTCCCTGGGGTGCTGTTCCCAGACATCAGCCATCGTAAGAGTATCTTCATCCGCAGCTCCACTAACATTTTAGCAGAAAGTACAACCAAACCCAGAAGGAGAAATTGGGGATGGAATGCTTTTTTTTTTTTTCATTTATTGGAGACACAATTTTGGTCAAACACTTAAACTCTCTGCACCTTGGATTCCTCACCCATCAGATCGTCCTGTCTTATAGAGCTTGGCAAGGGTCCAATAGGATAACGGGCTTGAGCGCCATCTGTAATCCGTGATAACTGCCAGGTGTCTTTACCCGGCACTTGGTACAACAATTTCCGATTTCAGAGACTCTTAAAAATGTTTGCATAAAATTAGAGCTGGATTTAAGTCTTGACTTTGTCATGAGTTATCTTGGAAATATATGTTTAATTTCTTAAGCATCTTAGAGTCTCAGTTTCTTTCCATCTAAGTTGGGGGAAATAATATTTCCTGCTTTTCCTATTTCACAGACTTGACTGGGACAATGAATGTTAAGGATCTTTCAAAAAAAAAACATAGAATATAAAACTGGGAAGAATGTGTTTAAACTGGCAGTTTAAGCTAACACTTCTTACTCCAATTTGTATCATGTTGAACTCTCCTTGTTCGGGGATCCTGAACATCACTCAGAGGCAGAATCTTTGATGGGAGACCCAGGACTGCGGTTTCTCGTGATCCCACGGAGACTGGACGTAGGAATCCGAGGCAGCTCCAGGCTGGTTACCTTGGTTTCACCGCTGTGATCAGAGCCCCCTCTCACCAGTGCCCCCCTTGGCAATGACTCGGCCATTTGCTCAGGCTGCTTTCCTGACTTTCTGCTCCTCCCACTACAAAGGCCCCGCCCTCACTGCATTCTCCAGTTTTTTTTAATTAATTTTTACTGGAATATAGCTGCTTTTCAGTGTTGTATTAGTTTCTGCTGTACAGCAAAGTGAATCTGTTAGACGTATACATATATCCCCTCTTTTTTAGGTTTCCTTCCCATTTAGGTCACCACAGAGCATTAAGTAGAGCTCCCTGTGCTATACAGTAGGTTCTCATTAGTTACCTATTTTATACATAGTAGCGTGTATATGTCAACCCCAATCTCCCCGTTCATCCCACCCTCCCTTCCCCCCTGGTATCCATACGTCCGTTCTCTACATCTGTGTCTGTATTTCTGCTTTGCAAGTAAGTTCAGCTGTACCATTTTTCTAGATTCCACATATAAGTGATATTATAGGATATTTGTTCTTCTCTTTCTGACTTACTCCAGTTTAGATTCTAGAGATATAGTGATATCCTTACTGGTCTGGCTAATTTTCTCCACCCCTGTTCTGCCTGTCTATTACAGGTCACTGGCCATTCCACAGAAGCTCTGTTCTTGGCTCAGAGGTTCACCCCTGGTCCAACGAGCTGTGGTCAGTGGGAATAGGATCAGGTGTAGTAGACACCACACCACACAGACTGCAGAACCGCCGGGGGCGCCTTTTCCCAGCAGGAGCTATATTTATGGGCAGTTTCTACCGGAAGTGGGCAGTGGGCATGGACATCGTGAAGGACCTTTCAGTAGAGCAGGAAACAACGGGCTCTTTTTCCCACGGCGTGCTGCTTCTGACCCTCCAGACACACTCAGCCAAGCCACCATCCAGAGACCAAGAGCTCACCCTTCCAGAGGCATTTTGAATGAGCAACTCTGATTGTTAAAATGTGCAAGTAGTCAAGGTACACTGAACATAGGAATGAGGACTTGGGCGTCTCCTGTTCATTGAAACACATCCTGTGCCTGACCTGATCCTCCTAAGGTCCAGTTTGGAGTTTCCTCACTGCTCTGTTCAACCACCTCAGGATACCGTGGACCCTTCCTCTGGTGTGCATTCCAGAAATAACCCATCATATGCCAGATGTCCTCTGACCAAATGTAGAAATAACCTCTTCAGCCTTAGGTGCATTTCTAAAGAGTGGCTACTGTACATTTCATAAACACAAAGTCCTGGCAAGAGAAAGTCAAAGGATTTTTTTTATTATTGTTTTTGTTGTTTATCGTTGATGCACATCACGAGCTACACAAAATGCCGACCAAAAAAGCAAATGTAGAAAAATAGTAGAATTATATTGGCTCTGATGACTTTGTTATTCCCATCATCATAATTTTACAGACTATTTCCAAGGGTGTGTGGGAGATTGTAATTATTGTATACAGACATTGTCACCAGAATAAATATGCATTAGGAATTCACAGTGGCATCAAGCTATACATTCAGGTTCTTTTTCAGAGAAAGGGACCATGTTGAAGACACTACCTCTCTTTACCTTCTACAAGGTAGGAGGTCACATTTGAAAACTAAACTAAAACAGAATAGAACAAAATAAATTCCAGAGCCCTACATTGTATGATTGATAAACAAAAGCCACAGGTTGGTTCTCTTGGTCGAGCCTGAATGTGATAATGTTTATGGACACCATTAGTGGACCATTCATTTGCTTGATCATCTATTTTTATCTATTAATTTGAAAATAAGTAGAAAGATTAACCACAGAGCATCCGAAGACTTTGTACTGCAGACAGATAATATGCCATTCAGGAGGTGGCACTTCTTGACACATCGAGCTGTAATATGTACCATGGAGCTTCTCCTTTTGCAAATTTCCTAACTTGACACTGACCTGGGGATGGCGTCAGTGTCACCAAGGAAGCTTTGAGGTCCTGCTTGAGTGGCACAGCTGAGATCACTGCAGCATCTCATCTGGGCTGGTTTCCTCCTTCCAGACCCTGATGGGATGCCGGAACCCCAATATCAGGAGTTTGACTTGTTCTAAGAGGCGCCAGGATGATAATATTCTCAATGTTTCCCATCTGCTCTCTTGCCTTATTCTATCTATATGGACATTCTTCTATTTATGTGGATGTCCACTCCCTCGCCCGCCCCCCAGACTATATATTTTTGTATGGCAGGGTCTCGTCTGATGAACTTCTGTAGCCACCAGTGCTTAGCACAGAACTCGACACAGAATAAATAAACACTGTTTAAGAAGAAACGCATTCAGGTGTAAGTTATGGGAAAATTATGAATGAAGGTAAAAATCACAGACTTTGATATTGTTACACACAAGCAAGACAGTATGTGGGACAGAGTGGGGTGCACTCTTTTAAGAAAAAAGTTTTTTAAAAACAAGCAAAAGATATATGCATAGGTTATCAGACGTACCTGGCTTATTATTAAACGTCCTTGGAGCAAGAAGGATGAAGCAGGATATTTTGCCATATGCAATAGGTTTAACCTTGGACTAAAAGACATTTCAGCCCAAGTGCTAAAAGTCTTTTCAGTTTGATGCAATAAAAAGATTCTGAATGACATTTACAGAATTAACACTTCCAAACACCTTAAATTGGATGTAATATTGTTCTCAGTTGTGTGTCAGGTTTCAGCCCTTCCTCTCAACTTAACAATGACTTACATAAATTATACCCTGAGCAGGAAAATAGTTTTACTACATAGATCATCCAATCATGCACAGAACTGAGCTGGAAAACTCCAGTTTGGAGGCTCCTGGAATCACAACAAAATGTTCTGACTTCTGGAAGGTTAAGCCTAAAGTTTCAAACACAGTGATCTCCCTCAAGCCATTGTGTATGAATGTAAAAATGTATTGAGTTATTATAAAGAAAACTCCTTAGAGCTAACTTTTGCTATAAAATATTTGAGCTATTCCCCCAATTTTAAAATGCTTAGTCGACACCGGTACCGTTCCAGACACTCTGCTTACCTCTTTCTAATCCAGAACCCCCCTAACTACCTTTCAAAGGAGACATTTTAAAGCCTGTTTTATAGATGAGGAAACTTGACCCCAGCCCCTGGCTTGAAAGCATGCCCCAGAGACATAGTAGTTCTTCCCATTACAGAAAACTGCCATGATGACATCTTCTCTCATGAAACTACTTTCCTCCTGCAAATTCAGAAGCTTAGAGGGTAAACGTGAGCGAATGTCAGACCCTTTCTTTATGGGAATCAGTTACTGTGTATTGGATGAGGCGCTAGAGAAGAAAACGCAAGCTTCCAAAGAACCAGCCCTCTTTGGTACTTACTTACTGAACCCTAACTCTGTGCCAGGCCAGGGGATACACTGATAAATTAGACATGGTTCCTGCTCTAAGGAGTACATGTGTGGGAGACCCCCCAGAACACAGGAATGAGATAGGAGCGGGTTCATGGAACCATGAGACAACTGAGCTCTGAGGGCAAGACATGGAGCTCAGATTCATCCTGAAGCAGGAATCTACAATCCATGCACCACTGTGTGCAGGTTCACAACCGAGAGTACAAGGAATTGATTCCCAGATGAGCATGACCAGCCATTCCAATGTGGGAAGAGCAGAAAGAGACAGGAGGTGTAGATGGAAGGCATGGTCTGGGGCAGCTTTGGAAGTAAAGGCATTGTGGTCTAGGGAAAAGTGGTTTCGGGCTAGTAGGAGAAAGAAGAACTTGGGACATAGGGATTGAGAAACACAGATGATTTACCAAGAGCCAACAGGCCAGCCAATCACAGTCACCCCATTATGCTTATGGACAGTGCTTTATAAAACCACCTTTGTCATTGAATGACCTCTTCCTTTGCCATCTAATTTATAGGTTTTGTAGGTGCCTTGTACAGGAATATGTTACGAGAGAAAGCTCATAAGATTACAGTTTAGGAGATGAAGACTTGAACCCTGGCGATTTTAACAGACCTGTGACTTTCGCAATTTATTAACTTCTCTGGGTTGGAGGAATTGTAGCAGGAAGGATAAAATGGAGGCTCAGGGCTCAAATCTTGACTCCACCATTGCTAAGCTGTGGGACCTTCGTCAAGTTACTTGACTTCAACCAACATCATCTGTATATTGCGAGTTTTAGAGATTAAATGGAATCATACACTCACAAGACTTAGCAAACCAAAGCTGAGCATTGTATGTTATTTCCATTCCTTTGCTCCTTCACCTGTTAAAAATAAGATAAATGAGAGCCCAGGTTTGTTTTACCTCTAAAAATCTCTGAATCTGTTGAGTCATGAAGTTTTGGGTTTGAGGATTATGTCTTACAGCCATATAATCCTAATCACATCTATGAAATGAAGACACACACATTCTCCACTTTATAATTTAGTTGTGAAAAGATCAACTGTAGGGAAATAACCTGGCTTAGATATAAACAGAGCATGACCATCCACAGTTTACATCTGTTCTAGAAGCCCAGTTCTGTATAGTAAGGACATTCCTTTGAGTTACAGAAGGCACTGGGGTCCTTCTCCCTAAAATTAAAACCGGTTTTTAGAATTTGACACACTGAATAGTAAGGTGCATTATTACCATTCAACATGAAAAGAAGTACTGGGAGGATTTCAGCTTTTCTAGATTTTCCATAGAGCTGTCTATTGAGACATCTCTAGCATTATGTGTAATAGTAAAGAGGTACCATGGAAAATAAAGCTTTAAAAAAAAAAAGGCAAAAGAGGAAGGGACACAGAAAGACTCAGGAAGGCACCTTGAAGGTTTAGAAAAATCTTCATGGGGACAGCTCTTTATCTAAAAGAAGAAAGCATGCATGTCTGTGTGTACTATTGCCTGTAATGTCACTACAGCACTCTCTTACTTTGTCCTACATAGATGAAGACCCACATGGTTGTTGTTGGTTGTGTAGGTTGGAAGAACATAGCTCAGGATGCTAAATATCAGATAGAGTCTGAATGAAACAACCTATTGTTCCTCTTCCAATTCTGAGATTTCATGGTTTTAATGTAAAAACTAACAGCTAAAAATAAAACAGTAAGTTTTATGGTTGTCCCAGATCCTTTCAGTGTTTAGAAATATACGATGTATCTTAATATCTCAGTATCTCTACAGTCTAGTACAATACCCAACACAAAATAGATTTTCATTAAAACATGGAAAGAAAAAGTGAATGAAAAAAATAGGAGAAAAAAAACTGATCCAGATGTTAGCACATGGTGCTTGGCTCTATCAATTAAAGAATGACATCATCCTTCCTAAGGATATCGGGATGGACGCCTTGTAAGAATGGGGTAAGAAAGCACCATTCCTCTATGTGTTCATTGCCATGACCACTCTTCTTTTGTATACAACCTGTGCAGCTGTACATGGCAGCCCTGGTTATTGCCAATGCTTAAAAGTAAACTCTGTGAAGTCAAAGCAAACAGCATAGCAAAAAAAAAAAAAAAAAAAAAGACAAAAATTGTCAATTACATTTGGGGGCTTATAAATACCTAAGAGCATGCTTTCAATTCAATAACCCTGGAGAGAGATGTGATGACAGGGGTGAACCTTGGTCTCCCACGGGACCCTCATTACCGAGTAGAAATTTTCGTACTAGTGTTAACAATGGAAATTTCCTCCTGATGGGAGAAGAAAACCCCCGCATGGTTGCTGACTTCTCACACCTCCTTTCCGTCACTCTTGTAAATGCCCAAATGGGTTCTCCATCTGCCTGTCCAGTGCACAAAAGGCTCCCAGCTCTCCCTCATCTTCAACCTTTCACTCATTCCGTTCCCTCCCTGAGAGTCCCCACAACCCACCTTTCACCCAGCCAACTCTTCTTCAGCCTCGTGTCTGGGTTTAGATATCAAGTCTTCCACGAGGCCCTTCTGGACCACACGCCACACCACATCTGCAGCGTAGGTTGGATGTCCCTCCTCTGGGCCCCCATCAGATCCCTGCCACCTCCATGGTGCCCACCTGCTCTAACTTCCCATTTGACTGGCTGTGTTCCTTGCTAAACTATGAACTACTGAATCTTACCAATACATTTCCAGCACACAGTAAGCCCTTGATATGTATTTGTTGAATGAATGAATGAATTGATGAACGTGTGCATTTGGTGGCAACAGGCTGTGCAAGGTAAGCATCTCATTTTCCAGGTCTCTCTTTCAAAGCCTCATTCCCAGCTTTCTCCCAGGCAATGAAGACTGGACTTCTAGAATCACCTTCATCCTGCCTATGCCTCATCAAAGCCCTCATTATATCATGTTGTAATAACAAGGCCGGATCTTCCTCGTGCCCTTTGGGAGCAGGGACTCTGCATTTTACCCTGTGCTCTCACCTGGCACAGATGCAAGTTGCTCAGTCAATACCTGTGGGCTCTAGAAACTAACAGGAATCTATTCTGTCCACCTTCTCCCCAGGTGCACAACACTCCAGCTGATTTCAACCTGCCGTGGAGGTATTTATTTTGCCCCAAGGTCACTTTAGATTTACATCTGCTTCTCTGGGTGCATCTGGCGCATGAACAACAAATTCCAGCTCATCTCAATATTACTCATTTTTACCTCTAACTAGTTCTGAGAAACTTAACAAATCATAAAAACAAAACAACGGAAAGTCTGCTGAGGATGAAGACCTATTATTATCTTGGCAGGCATTTTGTTATAATTTTATAGTCAATAATAGAATGTCTCTGTTTTACATTTTATGTATATATTTTTAGGTGTATATATATATACATTATATATCTATACTTCAATAGAAAGAGACATAAAAAAGCCTTTTCAAATGAGGCATGACACGTAACACTGGACACTCTTCTTTACAGTATAGAGATGTACTTTCTACACAATTACAATAGATGCTCAGAGGCCAGATAGGGTTTACAAAGACAGCAGAGCACCCCTATAAAAAAGAGGTGCACCATGCAGCTGGACGTTTATTGCCATTAGTTCTATGTCCAGACAGCATATTGAAGTTAAAAATGGTATCTGGTTATTGGAAAAGACGATGATCACTGATTCACCCTGGCTCTATAACCGCTGGCTGCACGGTCTTTCAAATGACCAGGGAATGACAGACTTTGCTGATGGGCATTGGGAACACAAAAATGAAATGCTCACTGGAGGGGCAGGGCTCCTCGTTTGGCCAAAAAGGAGAAGCTGCTACAAACTGTATGGTCCTGCACTGAGCTTGGGCACTTATCTGGACCAAGAAACACAACATCACAGGCTGCACTGCAGGAAGCATGTTCCCTCTGGGTTATATAGCAGACTGGTCTTGTTCATAAGTAACCAGAGTCTATGCCCATCGGGAAGCTGGAAAAATACCGAGTGGGAGAGTGACCAGAGGACTTACTGATCCCATACGTGTTAAGACCAAGATACAATGAAAGTCTGAAGAAGACCCACAGAAACCCTACATCTGTTGTGTGGGAGTCTGTCTTTCAACTCCCTCCCCAGCTTTTCCTTTCTTAAGGATTGTGTAAGTCTGCTCTCCTGCAAAGCTGCCCACCTGGACTTGATCCCCATGGTCTACTTTGTTTTCCAAAGTCGCATTGCTAATATGCAAGGAACTAAAATTCTCAGATGAGTCTAGAATCACTTGGCTTATTACCATGGCATTGGTGGTCATCACCAAGGTTCTGGTCCAGGGGTTGGGACCACGAATCTGGTCCTAGATGAGTTTCTACATTTTTAGAAGCAAATTTTGCAGAAGCAGGAGTTTTTGCCTCCAGAAGATGGGTCTCCCGTGTTAGTTGTCCCTATGGTCCTGGGTCATGCATTCCTTCAGTACAACTGATTCTCTAGTCTTCCTTTAACTCATAGAGTGTACTCAGTCTTTGGGACCATATTAAACACCCTGGTAATTTTCCAAACTTCCCCTTCAGTCACTTACCAATAACAATTTAAGTTGAGTCCTCGATCTGGCTGTTGTTCCCATCTCTGATCTCACGTTTGTCCCTGTTGTCTCTTGGTTTGTCTATCAGTGGTGACCTTTCCTAGCCCTTTATTTTCCTAAGGCAAGAAGACATTTCTAGTGAAAGATAACCAGCACCCTTCTTAGAGCTCCCCTGAGGTTTTAAATCCAGCACTCCTCCACTTAGATGTCTTTCCCCTTCCACGGAGAGGAGAAGCAGCTGGCCATATGAATGGTTTTAATTTTTTGCAAGTGCATCAAATGCTAACATAGCATTTCTTTGGAAGCATATCAGCAGGAGCTTCACACGTGTGCATTCATCTCAGTGCTCCCTTCTGCTAGGTTTAGTCTCAGTCAATTTTCCCTACCACAGACAGAGATTTCAGCAATCATGGAAGTAACGTGGGGACCAAGGCCACGCATAGAAAAATCTGGAGAAGTAGGCAGAGCAGCCAGTTCACCAGTTACTTCTTCTCTGCAACAAACTTGCATTTACTCATAGCATCACCTGCCTCTCCCCATACCTCAAATCACCCCACCCACTGCTGTTATGAAATAAAATTGGAGTTTACAAAGCATTCCTTTGCCCCTTATTGAGAAAACATGAGGAGAGAATGAGAATATGGGCATCACATGGTCTTGAACAAGTGGCACATTTGAATCTATTAAGGATTGTATTTACACAAATATGTTCCACTTCTGCACAGAGGTTAACCTGAGTTCTGAAATGCTTGTGTGCATCAAAAATGATAAAGCTATGAACTAGTCACACACCGAACAAATCTAGTTAAGTTGGAGCGATCTCTCTGTGAGCCAGTGGTAGTTAAGAAGGTGGGCTCACCAACTCCAAGTATTCTGTTTCTTTATTTTCTCAGAGTTTTCCTAGAAAGCATCTTGAACGAGACTCCAGGTGGCTAGACAGGTTCGGGCAAAGTCTGTTGTCTTTTACACTATTGGTTCAGCGTTCCCAAATCTCCAAAATGGAAGCACCTCGAATGTCTGGTCCTACCCCACCCTCCATCCCTCAGCGCCTTCCTCTCTGAGCTCCAGCCTGGAATGACAGAGGTCTGTAAAAGGATGTCTCAGCCAGAGCTCTTACGGATCTTCAACGTTTCTGGCGAGCTCCCCAAGGCCGCTCCCTCAAAGCCGCTACTTGAAGTAGTTGAGTCCTGCCACCAAGAAGAACTTCTCCAGGAAGAGCTCGGAATCCAGCACAGCGATGTGAGCTGCTCGGCCAATCAGGGTGTTGGCAGTGCTGGGCAAGGCATGGAACACGTTGTGTCGAATCAAAGTGCAGTCCTTGGCGTCCACCAGAGGGCGGAGAAGGTTGTTGATCATCTCCGCCAAAACGGGTCCTGCAAGGAGGGAAGACGGATAGGAGATGGGGGCAGAACGCAGCAGCAGAATCTAGAGGAAAACGCTGCGTGGGTGTCGGGCTCCTAGTCCTGAGCAGAACGGCTGACGTGCCCTAATGGGTACAGCACCTTCATGACTTCCTTCTGCTTTTAAATCAGAAAGTCACTGAAACGAAGGAGGAGGAGGAGGAGGAGGAGGAGGAGACGGAGAATAGGAAAGAAAAGAAGAGAGAAAAGAAAAAAGGAAAAGAAATGTGGCTCACCTGTGTGTCTGTCTTTGAGGGCAGTTTTACACATCTCGATCCTGGCTGAGTGAAACGGCACGTAGCGGTCTTGGGGAGAAGCAACCAGCACAACATTTTTAAAATACTGCAGACCTGCAATAAGCCAGATGGGTGCTTTTTTACCCAGGTAGTTTCATCTTAGCCTCTGCTTTGCATACATTTTACAAACTTGCCCCAGAGAGGGGAAAAGGGAGAAGACACCAGACACACTGGTTGAGTCACTGCATAAGGACCTTCTGGTCTGGAAGGTTGAAAGAGGGAAGGTGACGGCTTTGTCCTCATCAGCCACGGAAGCTAAGGAGACACACAGCTCGCTACTCTGAACAGTGAGAGAGAAACAACACGGAAGTAACAGAAATGCCCTTCTGGGCTGGGAGTCCTAGGGAGTCCGTAAGGAAGTAAATCTAGTCTTTTGCTCCGCCTCCTCAACCCCACGGCTCCCTTCATTCCAGCCTCGGTCATGTCCGCTGCTTGAGGAAGTCACCTCTGATCTCATCTCCCTGCAGGTAGCTTCGCCTCCCTGGAATCAGTCTCACACTGAGGCACAGGGATCTTTTAAACGAAGCATCACAGCCTATTCTTTCAGTCCCCAGAGCCCAGCAGGGATCTCCAGGTGCTGCAGTGCTCCGCCCAGGTCCTCCACCGGCCTGCTCTCAGCCCAGGGACCCTGCGGGGGACGCCTCCACTGACGTAAGTCTTCTCACCCAAGGTCACAGCCCAAGACCATAATGCACTGGGGACTGGCTGGACTCAGTGACCGGCAGATACGGGGCAGGGGGTGTAAAGACCAGCCCTTTGCCCTCCGTCAGGATACCTCTGTAGGGCCACCCCGGCTCCGCTCCCAAGCTCCCAGAGGGTGAGGCCTGCTGAGATGTCTGGGGCGACCACGTTGTGGTCCAACTGCCCCGCTGCCCAAGCCTCCTTCCTCACTTCCCCATGGGGGGATAACCCTCAACGCAGCACACAGAGACACACGTGGGTAAGGAACTTGACCAAGGTTATGGTCAGCCCAGGGCTATGCCGGACTCACATTCGAGGAGACAGAGATATCATCAGAGTCAGTGTTTACAAATTAATGGAAGATTGTGGGCCATGAGACAGACCCTGGGCCAGGCCGGCTGCTCAGCGGGACTGAGCTGGACAGTCAGGCAGCCTCTCTGTTCTCTCCGTGGACACGAGGTCACTGCTGTGCTCTGCTCACTCCCGTGGCAGGTAGGGTCTTCGACATCTATGTGTGCTTCCTCATTACGGAGTGCGGGTGAAGCTGTGATCTCAGGCCTGCGAGAGGGACCCCCATCCCCTTGCACTGCCAACAGAAATGGATGATGTCCACCTGCCCTTTTTGTAGGTGGATCTGCACCTGGCTGAAAGAGCTGGGAGTTGGCACATAGACCTTGGGGCCTGTGCAGTTAGGACATTAAAGGCTTGGTGGGCAGTGGAGGTTACAGCTCTGCTGTAGAGATGACACTGCACACACCTGCCTCTCATCGTGATACCATCCCCAGGCCATGCAGGGGGAGGCGGTCCAGGGGCAGCTGAGTTCTTGAGTAGCTGGTGGCCTCTCCATGAGTTGAGGAGGCTGTGTAGCAATGCAGCTCATGACGACATCCTTCTGTGAGTGAGTCAACGTAGCCTTGACTCTAATTTGGGTCTCAGGAGTTGGCTCTCCATCTCTCACTCATCGCGGTCTTGGGGTGCTGCAGGGCATCTACTCACCTGTTTTTTGGCTTAGCTGGTAAAGGAAACATTTGCGCAGATCAGCATTATCCCTGAAGGTCAGCTGCAAAAGGGACCCGGATTTCTTCAATTTCTGCATGAGCCACAAGCCTAGAAAGACGAAAACAAAGCAAAACCCACATCAAACGTATCAAACAAAAAGAAAGCAAAAAAGAATGGGGGAAAGATTAACATTAAACTGTGATTTGTTAGCTAACTTAAAAATGAGATCGTGCTAGGCAATTTAACAAATCCTTGGGAAGTCAGAGGGACATTTGTATTCTTATGTACTGCTAGCGGGGATAGAAAATCTTATGAGACAGGCTTCAGAAGTCATGAAACTATCCACACCCTTTGATTTTTCAGTCCCCTTCTATGACTCTAGCCTAAGGAAACTGTCCTAAGTACCGAAGGAAAGTATATAAGAACGCTCCTTACAGATCCATTTAGGATATCAAAAAGCTAAATTCAACCTATTTCGAAGTCTATCCATTTACTGTGGTTATGCTGACACTAACACAGATGAGTATGAGTATTATGTCACAAGCACAAAGAAATGAATTTGATAAAAATGCAAGGAGGATGGCGCTGTGGGAAGACGCGGAGTTAGCGTCTCCCCACAACTAGGGCGCCTGTCGGTTGCTGGTGGGGGACTCTGACCCCCAAGGAGACGGGAGGAACCCCAAAGTGAACCAGTAGGATGTAGGGGGACCTAGGGGGGAGGAGAAGTGGAGGCCAGACAAGATCAGCGCCGCTGAGGCCGGGGAGATCAGGAGAGGCAGGCGGGAGGGGCCCTGCAGGAGGAGCAGGAGAGGAGCTGAGGGCGATTGCCCCGCCCACTCGAACCCAGGGAGCCTGCTGAGCTCCCAGGCCCGTCCCCTGCCCTCCAAGGCCCACCCGCCCCCAAGCCGCATTGGTCCTGGGAGCATAGGAGGGAAGCTGGGGAGATCAGGAGGGGCAGGCGGGAGGGGCCCTGCAGGAGGAGCAGGAGAGGAGCGGAGGGCGATTGCCCCGCCCACTCCAGCCCAGGAAGCCTGCTGAGCTCCCAGGTGAGGTCCCCTGACCTCTGAAACCAGGGTGGGGGGCACGCCTGGGTCTCTTCTGTTCCCTGAGCCTAAGCCCCACCCCCCACAGCCCCCAGCGCCTTTCCAGCCCTGTGGGTCCTGAGCACTGGCCCCACCCACCACCCAAACCCTTACTTAGGCCCCGCCCTCCACAGCCAAGGCCTTTCCCCCCACCCTTTTTTTTTTTTTTTTCCTTTCCCTCCTCCTCTTTTTTACTATTGTGGTACTGATGTACCTTCCGGTTGTTGATTCATCTATATTTTTATTTTTACATTCTTTCTGACATATCTGTTAGTTTCCTAGTCTAATTTTATTTTTTTATTTTTTTTTATTTTTTTATTTTTTTTTTTTTTAAAGGATTTTCTTATTTATTTATTTATTTATTTATTTATTTTTGGCTGTGTTGGGTCTTCGGTTCGTGCGAGGGCTTTCTCCAGTTGCGGCAAGCGGGGGCCACTCTTCATCGCGGTGCGGGGACCGCTCTTCATCGCGGTGCGCGGGCCTTTCTCTATCGCGGCCCCTCCCGTCGCGGGGCACAGGCTCCAGACGCGCAGGCTCAGCAATTGTGGCTCACGGGCCCAGCTGCTCCGTGGCATGTGGGATCTTCCCAGACCAGGGCTCGAACCCGTGTCCCCTGCATTAGCAGGCAGATTCTCAACCACTGCGCCACCAGGGAAGCCCTAATTTTATTTTTTACTTTTTTTGGTTTTTTTGCCACCCCACATGGCTTGCGGGATCTTGATTCACGAGCCTGGGGTCAGGGGGAAGCTCCTGTGGTGGGAGCTCCAAGTCTGAACCACTGGACTAACAGAGAACCTCAGACCCCAGGGAATATTCATCGGAGTGAGGTCTCACAGAGTTCCTCATCTCATCACCAAGACCCAGCTCTACCCAATAGTCTACAAACTCCAGTGTTGGAAGCCTCAGGCCAAACAACCAGTAAAACAGGAACACAATCCCACTCATTAAATAAATAAAATAAGATGGCAAAAAAATATGTTACAGATGAAGGAACAAGGTAAAAACCTGCAAGATCAAATAAATGAAGAGGAAATATGCGATCTACCTGAAAAAGAATTCAGAGTAATGATAGTAAAGATGATCCAGAATCTCGGAAACAGAATGGAAGCACGATTGAGAGAATACAAGAAATGTTCAACAAAGATCTAGAAGAACTAAAGAACAAACAAACAGAGATGAACAATACAATAACTGAAATAAAAAATACACTAAAAGCAATCAGTAACAGAATAACGGAGGTAGAAGAAGGAATAAGTGAGCTGCAAGACAAAATGGTGGAAATAACTGCCGAGGAGCAGAATAAAGAAAAAAGAATGAAAAGAATTGAAGACAATCTCAGAGACCTCTGGAACAACACTAAATGCACCAACATTCGAATTATAGGGGTCACAGAAGAAGAAGAGAAAAAGAAAGGGTCTGAGAAAGTATTTGAAGAGATTATAGTGGAAAACTTCCCTAACATGGGAAAGGAAATAGTCACCCAAGTGCAGGAAGCACAGAGAGTCCCATACAGGATAAACCCTAGGAAAAACACACCAAGACACATATTAATCAAACTAACAGAAATTAAATTCAAAGAAAAAATATTAAAAGCAGCAAGGGAAAAACAAAAAATAACATACAAAGGAATCCACATAGGGTTATCAGCTGATCTTTCAGTGGAAACTCTGCAGGCCAGAAGGGAGTGGCATAATATACTTAAAGTGATGAAAGAGAAAAATCTACAACCAAGATTACTCTACCCAGCAAGGATCTCATTCAGATTCGATGGATAAGTCAAAAGCTTTTCAGACAAACAAAAGCTAAGAGAATTCAGCACCACCAAACCAGCTTTACTAAAAATGCTAAAGAAACTTCTCTGAGCGGGAAACACAAGAGAAGAAAAAGACCCACAAAAACAAACCCAAGACAATTAAGAAAATGGTAGTAGGAACATACATATAGATAATAACCTTGGATGTAAATGGATTAAATGCTCCAACCAAAAGACACAGACTGGCTGAATGGATACAAAAACAAGACCCATATATATGCTGTCTACAAGAGACCCACTTCAGACCTAGGGGCACATAGAGACTGAATGTGAAGGGATGGAAAAAGATATTCCATGCAAAGGGAAATCAAAAGAAAGCTGGAGTAGCAAAGACTACTATTTGCAAATGAAACAACAGACAAAGGATTAATCTCCAAAATGTACAAACAGCTCATGGAGCTCAATATCAAAAAAACAAACAATCCAGTTAAAAAATGGGTGGAAGACCTAAACAGACATTTCACCAAGGAAGATATACAGATGGCCAAGAGGCACAAGAAAAAATGCTCAACATCACGAGTTATTAGAGAAATGCAAATCAAAACTACAATGAGGTATCACCTCACCCCGGTCAGAATGGCCATTATCAAAAAAGCTAGAAACAATAAATGCTGGAAAGGGTGTGGTGAAAAGGGAACCCTCCTACACTGTTGGTAGGAATGTAAATTGATACAGCCACTATGGAGATAGGTATGGAGGTTTCTTAAAAAACTAAAAATAGAACTACCATATGACCCAGCAATCCCACTGCTGGGTATATACCCTGAGAAAACCATAATTCAAAAAGAGACATGCACCACAATGTTCATTGCAGCTCTATTTACAATAGCCAGGACATAGAAGCAACCTAAATGCCCATCAACAGATGAATGGATGAAGAAGATGTGGCACATGTATACAATGGAATTTTACTCAGCCATAAAAAGAAACAAAATTGAGTTACTTGTAGTGAGGTGGATAGACCTAGAGTCTGTCATACAGAGTGAAGTAAGTCAGAAAGAGAAAAACAAATACCGTATGCTAACACATGTATATGGAATCTAAAAAAAAAAAAATGTTATAGAAAAAAAAATGGTACTGATGAACCTAGCTGCAGGGCAGGAATAAAGAGGCAGACATAGAGAATGGATTTGATGACATGGGGTGGGAGGGGGAAGCTGGGGCGAAGTGAGAGTAGCATCGACATATATACACTACCGAATGTAAAATAGTTGGCTGGTGGGAAGCAGCAGCACAGCACAGGGAGATCGGCTCAGTGCTTTGCGATGACCTAGAGGGATGGGGTAGGGAGGAGGGGAGGGAGGCTCAAGAGGGAGGGGATATGGGGACATGTGTATGCATATGGCTGATCTGCTTTGTTGTGCAACAGAAACTAACACTGTATTGTGAAGCAATTACACTCCAATAAAGATCCATTAAAAAAATGCAAGGAAATAAACAAGACACGGGGTCTATATATATTACGATTACTGCCATGTAAATGTGCATGCATGCAAAGATAAGGAGAGTGAACCATACAAAACCACTCTAGCTATGCTAGATTGGAAGGATTATTGGTAATGTCTCATTTTTCAACTCTTTATAGTGTTGCCAAATTACTTTATTATTGTGAAAAAATGTGGGTCAACTCATTTGTTTCTGTTCAAAAATGGCTTCCTTGGTTTGTGAGGAAAGACAGCTTGACAGGGGAAAGGACTTCCATTTGTTATGTATCATTGTGTCAAATAACTCATGTTCCCAGTTGATGTCCTACAATAACAAAGAGCAAACAAATCTGACCCACCTCCTGTGAGGAAAACAAGCAGCCCAGTCTGCCCTGAGTGCGGGTCAGGTACAGGGGAGCAGAGGCAGAGAGCTGGGAGACGGGCATGGAGGGGACGCTTATTGGGGTGACCCCCAATAACACGAAATGGATTTGGGCAGTCGGGAACTACTGAACTCCTTGTTAGGAATATAACTTAATAAACTGTTCACGATTATACAAACCCCAATGACCTATAATACTTGGGCTGTCTACGTCAAATCATGTCACTTCCACAGATGCTGCCCCATTAGTCGTATCTATATGGTCTACAGGGTAACTCTAGCGCCACCACGTCACACAAGGATCTTCATCGTCACCAGGCTCTTGCTGAGACTGCCACGGTCATCCTGCATCTGCAGGTCGCCCTGTGTTTCTGTCACAGAGAACCACCTGTGGTTTCCTGATTCCACGAGCTCTAGGTTATTAAATACACTATTGCTTCTGCACAGAAAACTCGTCTTACCATTCGCTGTCTTGGAAATTCTGCTCATCTTCCAAGATTCATGGAGTCTCACTGCTTCACCCTCCATGATGTCCCTCCCTTACAACACAGAGGAAACCATGAGAGCCTTGGAGCTGTGGCTGTGTGGTCATCCCAGGAAGAAGCTTAGAATCCAGCTATAGGTCACCTTCCATACATGATAACTCCTTTTTTCCTTCTCCTGTTTAATCGCCAACAATTCTATAGCACACACATTCACACCCACATACACGCCCCCATATATGTATATATATAATGTACATGTTTATAGACATATATAAACACATACAAACACATATATACACATATATATGTTTACAGATAGGCATATGTATATATATACATACACACACATCATACATGTATCCATACTTATACACAAACATATACACATTAGCTTCATTTTACCAGTAAGGAAACTAAGTAGCATAGAGATGAAATGTCTTGGTCAGAGTCTTCCTCGAGTGCCTGGGTTAGAACTTAACCATAAGCTTGTCATGGAAGTGACATGATTCAAAGCCCATTGCTATAGACTGAAAGTTTGTTTCCCCAAAATCCATATGCTGAAAATTAAACCCCTCTATGTGATGGTATTTGAAGGTGTGGTCTTTGGAGGGTGATTAGGTCATGAGGGTTGGACCCTCGTGAATGGGATTAGTGAACTTATAAAAGAGACCCCCAGGGGCTCCCTTGACCCTCCTACCAGGTGAGCACACAGTGTGAAGACGGCCGTCTGTGAACCAGGAAGTGGGACCTCACCCGATACCAAATCTGCCAGTGCTTTGATCTTGGGCTTTCCAGCCTCCAGAAGCGTGAGAAATAAATGTCTGTTATTTACAAATCCCCCCTTACCCAGTCTATGGCAATTTGTTACAACAGCTTGAATGCACAGACACCCATGCTCTCTTCCGCACCACTATTTATTTTTATTCACAGAAAACTGAAGCAGAAGAGACCTTGGGAAACATCCTGTCTAATCTCATTCAGCTCACAAACAAAACAACATCTTTCTGAGCCCAGGTCTCCTTCCACCGTCTCACGCTGTGAAGAGGTTCCAAAGCCACAGGTTCCATCAGGAAGAGCATCTGTCTCTGGTTCCCCCTCCCCTGGGTCCTGAATGAACTCTGAGGAATGACGAGGCTGGGGAGAGTCTTACCTGTACTGACCAGGGTGCTGTTGTTGTACAGGGTCCCCAGGTGCGGCCCGGAGAGCGACAGGAAGGTGTGGAGTTTGTTGAGGTAATACCGGAACCGGGGCCGCGTTAGGACTGATCGGATGATGATGTTGCCCAGAGAATGGCCGATGAAGCTGTCGAGGGACAGAAGGGGTCCATGTGAGCGACAGCAGGAGGCTGGCTTCCAGGAAGGTGCTGCACCAGGAGCACCAAGGGGCGAGCCACCCTCCACCTCCCATGGGATTTAGGGGAACCGGCAGGGAGAAGGGGGGCCGCTACTTCATCCCCATCGGGTTTCCGAACGCTGGCCACGTGAAGCCCGAGGTGGGGCCTTTGTGAACGGAAGCTCTGAGCCCAGTGTGGTCAGAAGAGAAGTGTGGGCATCTTGGTGTTATTAGAGCGCCCTCTTCCCCCCAGTCCTGGTCTCTACGCCTCCCTCAGTGCACCTGGGGGTTCTTTCTGACATTCACGTTGGAGCATTGAACCCTCCTGGTCATCCACAGGGTAACATCCCAGCTCCTTAGCCTGGCTTACGAGGCCATTCGTGTCCCGACTTCTGCCTGCCTCTCCAATTTTACTCATCCCTCGTTCACTCAGTACAGTTGGTGAGTAGCCTGCTCTCGGCCCACAGCACGTGCTCTGCTCCAGCTGTACTGCTGCTCAGAGATCTATGGATTCGACACATCATCACTTTCAACTTAAATGATTATGTATCAAAACCCCATTATATTATATATTATATTAGCTGCCTAGCTCTTCTCGTGTGCGTCCTTTTATTTTTACCTAACTCTGTAGCCTCTGAAACCTCATCTGTTGAATAAAGAAGTGATATCTTAGAGGCCTAAATGGGGTCATGGATGTTGAAGACTCACCACTATGCCCACATCTGCAAGTGACCGAGAAACACAAGCTACCGACTATCACCTTAACCATCTCAACGTTTACGCCAAGCTGCCTGTTACAGTGGAAGGACACACTTATTAGCACTGATTGAAACCCTTTTATGGGGCAGGCGACGCATCCCCTCAGGGCTGGTCCCACTTAATAGATGGGGAAACCGAGGCTCAGAGATGTAGAAAGCTTGTAAAAGGTTAGATGGTAGAATCGGGACACAAACTTGTGAGTGTTAGAAGAACGAGAATTTAAAACCTAGGATATTTGTTTAAGTCCAATTCTCTTTCTACTGAGCTACACGGTGTTTATTCTCCTGCACACCTGCTATGACAGATATGGGCGTGTCAAGCAGCCCTGGTACCCACTTCCATTCTGAAAGTAATCTACCCCCTTAAAAGTCCCAAGTTAACTTATCCCAGACCGGTATGCAGACGGCATCATGCTGAACTTGTACACAGCAAACACGTAAAAATGGCATCCCTCCCCCCAGCATTAACTACCTGTGGTTTCCTTTTACCTAATTCGCGATATGGAGAGGTTGTACAGCTGGATGTGCTGAATGATTTCATCCAGTAACCGATCGGTCATGGTATCAAAATCTGCAAACGTGTCCATCTGGAAGGGGAGAGAGGGACCGGGTATTGGGGAGGGCGTGTTGCCAGGCCGGGCCCCACGCACAAGCCCATCTTCCTCCGCTAAACACCACCGTGCGCCCTGGGGGCACGCCCACGCCTGACATTAGGGTACAAATCAGTATTCGACAAGAAAAGGAGCCCCAATTGGGGCTCTCCAGGTCAGGCTGTGGGTTCCCTCTTTGTGAGGCGACAGTGGTGCCAACACTTCACAGAACAGTTGGGAAAAGTAAATGAAGAAACAGACGTCAACTGCTCAGCGCATCGTAGATGCTCAAAGCGATCCTCTTTCCTCATCACATTTATACCCCTTCACCCTGCGGAGTGCATGCCTTGTATAGAGCAGGTGTCAAAAGAAAAGGCAACAGGACGGACCACTGAGAGAGGAGGAATGAGACGGCACCTTCCACTGTTTGCCTGTTGATTATTCTCTGTACGATTCCCATTGTCAGTGGTCATGGGACCCTCTAGTTATAAGCAGTGCTATGCCTCCAAAGAATACTTAGCCTCATCCATCTCAAGTCCCATGGAATGGGGCTCAATGACAACATTCCACCCAGCCCCACCTCTTGGCCATGGAATCTCTCAGTTCTCATCTACCTTGACATCCCATTAAGGCTCCAGACCTGAAATGGCAAAGGCCCCATAGTTTACCTCTGACTACGAAAAGGTCATAATCCAGCTCCACTGGTTACATAGATGCCAGTGACAAACCCCTTCCCCAGGACAGACCCACGGACGCCCAATCATTTATGCTCTGAGCTGTCACCCAGCCTATGACCTGTGAGGTCAAAAGCCCCAGTCACCTGACTCACATGTCCCCCCCCCCCCCCTTCTTACTATTTCCTCCTCCCAAAAGAAAATGAGCTCTCCAGACCTTCCAAGTGCCTGGCCAGTGTCCCTTGGTAAAGTCCCCTCCCATCTGTGTGGCCATAAACCATCACGGTGACTTTAGGAGGCTCATCTAAGACACGAAATCAGGTATTCTTTCGGTTCTGATGCTTTTGTTGTCATACCTGATTCTTTTCAGACATTAGGAAGTCCAGTTTTCCTCCAGGGAGCCCCAGTTCTATGAAAGTCTTTACCAGACGGAGGTCCGCACTGTTCCCTAAAAAAGACAGATAACCCCACCGCGGATCCACAATTAATCATACAACAGCTGACACACAAGGGATTTATTTCTTACTCCTTTCCGGTCCCCCTCCCATTTCCCGTTTTTTCAATAAGTTGATAATAAAAACAACTAAACGTGTCCAATCCACTGGTCCCCACGCTGCCCCCTCCTCCCGTCCACACAGGGTCAGGGCCTTTCTGGTAGTCCTCCCTCAGTGGGATTATTCCCTGATCTATAAACATGTGGCTTGTGAACACTCTGTACACAGGAACGGTTGAAGGCACGCCGCCTCCCCCTTCTTTGACAGCCAATTCTGTTTACTCAGGACATTCTGCAAGTGGTGTCACTTAATGATGACACACTGACGTGGCACAATGTGATATCTACAAGTCCCCTTTCAAATCGCTTCCTTAATACAAGGACTAGTTCTGCCATTTACAGGTTGTCAGCAAGCAAGTCCCTCAAACAGGGGCATAGTTATGTACAACAGAGTAAGAATCTCCCTTGGGAACCAGAGTCAGCAAGGGCAAGCTCCATGGGTACCAGCTGCCAGAGTGACCATCAGGGCAGAGGAAGAAGAGCTTAAGGACTTGAGGCTCTGCTGCCAAGAGCAAAGACACAAAGAACACACAGAATGCATCCCTGAAGTGAAAATCATGTGGAAAATAGTTCTGATATAACAGAATAAGCTTCATGTTCAAGTATGGTTAGGGGTAAATTTCATGCAGGCCATGGGGTTCAGCGGTAGCTTAATGAATGTTTTAATCTATTCCTCAAAGGGATCCCTACAGAGTTGAAAGTCTGAAGCTGCTTATGTGGCTATATAGGTGACCTACTTTACCATGTAACCATCCTTTCAAAGCAGCTGGGAAACTCTAAGTGATATAGTTGACTACCAATTTTACACCCGTCTTTATGAAACCACCAAGTGATTCAAAGGAGGATGAAAATGCCACACAGAATATGGGAGAACTAAAGATATTTGACTTTGTCTTCCCCCTAATTTTCAAGGATGACCCAATAGAAGGGTGACCCACGACGATGGCCCGTCAGAGCACATGCTCATACATGCAGGGCTACAGTTATAAAATACTCCTATTCTTTTAGAAAATGTTTCTATTTTGTACAAGTTAAATTTTGTTCATTCCTTTCATTTCTGACAGTAAAAGTTTGCTCTTTGGTCCTGTTCTTGTTTAAAGCTACCTAATGGCATTCTAGGTTGTGGCCTTAATATATATGTATCAAGTGTTTCTGTTTAGCTTAAGGAGTCTAAGGAAGGGATGACAATGGGCCCCTCTCCTTCAGCTGTTGAGCAACAGAGAACTTTCTGCAACTTAAAACTTTTTCAAAAAATATGATTTGATAATGTGTTCCACTGAGGACACTTACAAGAATACAAATCTTGGGCTTTGGGCACAATATGAAGAGTTGGGCAAATATCCATAACCATTACCAATTTCTTCAGTTCTCTGTTAATATCAATATAGCCTTGGAAGTGGCATGTACCCAATGGATCCTGTAAAACTCTGCAAAGTTTAAACATATGGACGTTGAACTAGAGAAATCACCTTCAAAAGACACGTGTGCTTTGTGATTGGTTGTCTTTCTGATGATTTTATGCCCAAGTGACAATGCTGTGATTGGCGGCTCCGTTTTCGGACACAGCACAAATATTGGAGAAGCTGGCCTATCTTTACGGCATCCCTCTTCTCCCACTTGCAGGATGGAGTCTGTGGCCGGACCAGATTTCTTATTTTCACAAAGAGATTGAGAGGCTTATCTCATTTTAATGTAATATCAGGTAAGTAAGAGATGCACACTGGTCATGCAAGGCCATAGATCCTGTGTTAAAAATACACAGGATGAGTGAGAACGTTATTCTTTGTCTTTCTGGAAATCCTTCTGATTGGAAGCCCCAGTTAAAAACAAGCATGTTTTCAACAGCTTAGTACTTTTGCAAAGAGAAAGTGAGCGTCAAGCTCAAAAAAGTCTTCCGACAATGGCACACGTCAAACTTCAGCAAACTTATTTTGTTTATATTATTTTTAGTATTACTCTTTGTGTGTAGCGCGTGAGTCTAGTATTTAATTTGTGGTGTGATTTGAAGTTTTTTTTTTTAATAAATACACTCAAAAAGTATGCCCATTTCAGTACAAATTTTGAAATTATAGTACAAGGTACATGGGTAGAGTAAATAAGGGGAAGGGAATGTGCGAACAGCTGAAATTTGCGAAGCACTGAAGTCAGTGCAGAGAGAGGAAAGCTCACCGGAAAGAAAACCCAGTGTTGAGAAAGACACAGTGGTGTGAAATGGTCCCTGTCTGTGGAGATGGGAGTGAACTGGTGCAATTGGAAGAGGGGAGAGCAGAAAAAGCAGGAAATGAGAATGAAGAGGGTCAAACATAAAGAATATTTTATGCTGGGAATTTTCTAAGCTTTCTAAAATAGCAGTTCATTTTATTTTATTTTCTGAGAGCTACAAAGAGCTTCCATTCCAGTGAAGGAATGACCAGACCTAGTAAGATTTTAAGAAGATGACTCAGGGATGTGGATAGAGGTTCGGGTTGGGGGAGAGATGAGAGCTTGTTGGTAAAAGGCAAAATGAAACCATGGGCTCTGGAGCCTGACAGATGGGTTTTAATCCTGACTCAACCGCATTAGCTGTGGGACCTTATACAAGTTACTTAGCTGCCCTCTTACTCAGTTTCCCCACTTATAGATGGGGGTGATAATAGCAGCTACTCTGCAGGGCTATGGTCAGGATCAACCACGTTAATAAATGTTAAGCATCTAGAATGGTCCCTGGACCCTGGTGAGTGATGTGTACATTCTGGCCATCATCATCATCATCATCATCATCATCATCACCATCATCACCATCATCACCATCACCATCATCAACATCATCATCATCATCACCATCACCATAATCATCACCATCATCATCATCATCATCATCACCATCACCATCATCACCATCACCATCATCACCATCATCATCATCATCACCATCATCACCATCACCATCATCATCATCATCATCATCATCATCTGGAATGGATGATCTACCACTGGATTCTTTGACACTTCACTAAATAGACCTGTTGACTTAGCGTCTTGGCATGCGATGCATATAGCCAGGAGTTGATGCGGACAATTAAATGCATTAGCCCCAAGAGTGAGGAAGATTAAGGATATTAACAAGAGCGTGTCATGGAAGTGAAGCCCATCACCATTCCCTATTTGATCATCATAAGAAGAATGTGACCACCAGTTTTGCTACTCATCACCACTGAAGCCCTAGAGGAGCCCTTTCACTCCTCTGACCCTTAGTCATACATTAGAATCCGTATAAAGTGGATGTGATTTCTTCATTCCATTCATTCCTTCATTGCATTAATTCATTCATTTGTGTATTTCGTTAACTCAACATATTTTTTTGCCAGAGAGATCTTTTCTTTGAGAGCAAAGCCATGCCATTTTCCTAGATCCAGCATACTTACTAATGTTCCACAGTCACTAACTGAACATTTGTTGAACAAGTCCCTAAACTAGATTAATTCATAAATATGATAATTCGTCTATAGCGCAAAACTTTGAGGAGGAAACCTTTTTAGAACTCACCATCCAGGCCATGGACACAGACTACCAGGTGAATCCCGTCTTCCAAATTTTCTTCCTCTTCCTCTGGTGGGAAATACGGTATGTCAGAAGCTAGTACAGATAAGTCACTGTACAGAAATCCATCAATCTTCAGCTCTTTTTTAAATTTTTCTTTGGCCTGATAAAAACTGGAGAATACACTAATTAATCACGAGCCGAGCTGTGTATTCCATGTTGAACAGGAGATGCATTGAGCTGGGATGCAGGAGTGACGGACAACTATGAGGAAGTATCTGCCAAGCGACCAAGGCTGAATGTGGGACCTCATGGGAGACGCTAGTGAAAGAAGGTTTGTTCTGAACAACGAGGCAGAAAAGGGACCCAGGAAAACCAAGGGCTGTATTGACTTGGGTTCTGCAGATGTGATTCCTGCATTGCATAGAACCTCTAAGGTTCCCTCCAGCTCCAAGGATCCGCACAATCTTTAAGCGATCTTCCGAGAGTGAGAGTTTATTAACCTGCTTCCATCTACTTCTCCAGCATCATCAGCTAGCCCCCAAAAAGAACACATTTCTCATAAAGTCCCTGCATGAATTATGCCTCTTGTCTTTACTTCCATGCCTTTGTGCATTTGGGTCTATCTGTCTGAAATTCCTTTCCCACCTGGTTATCCTGTTCTTTATCTGGTTACCTGACAAGGTGGTTAAGACCATGGACTCAGGAATCAGACTTCCAAAGTCAGAATCTCGGCTTTGACACTTACTAGCTGTGCACCAACTGTTTTAACCTCCCTGCATTCAGTTTCCTCATTTGTAAAAGGGGAATAACACCTGTATCGAATTCATAAAGTTGTCTTTGCCTTGCTGTATTAAGTGATATAATCTATTCAAAATGCTTAGAACAGTACTTGAAACAGATTAAATGTGAAAAAGAAGATGTGATCGATTACCAGCCATACCATCATCACCATCATTATCATCAACATGATGTCTCATGTTTTCTCCTTAGCTTAGGTATCATCTCTAAAAAGCTTCTCCTGGCCACAGACTCTGTTCACACTCACTGCCCCACAGCCAAATTAGGCCCTTCTCTTTCTGGTTCAGCTGTGCACACATGAACCATCCTGATTTACTCAATTGCCCTCATTTGCTTCTGTCATCTCCCTGTCTCCTTGTTAGACTGAGAGCATAATTACAACCAGAACAACACTGGCCAGGCACTGGACAGTGCCTGCTATGCACTGGTTAAACTGGTGACATGGGCATATAATGGGTACTTAATGGTCTTTATAAAACATGGGATCCAAAGTTTACCTGCCTGTGCAATTTCTTTTGGGGATAACATTAATGTGTAACTGTTCAGCATTTTTTGAACAAGTGAATGAGATGGGATGTTTTGATTAAATGATTCCATACTATACTTAATCAAATACATAGTTTATAGGTGAGGGGGTAATATGAATACAAACCCAAGACAAGGATAAAGGGGTGGATTCTGGTATTTCAAAAGGAACGATAAACTTAAGAACCACACAAAAGGGGCTTAGGAAGAAAATCTGAATTAGCCCTATTCCCAAAAGGCTCTTAAAGAAGTGTGCAAAGACAGAGGTACAATGACACTCATAAGATAGTTGTTCATCATAAGAAAAACTGAAAAAAAAAACATTTATGGTTTATCTCTAAAGGATTTTGTTAACGAAATCATGGTACATTTATACAATGGAATATTACACTAAAATGGTAATGCAAAAATAGATTTATAAACATATAAAGATGTTTCCAATATATTAAGTTGGAAAAAACTTAGAGTTTGTAAATAATTATCTTACTTTTGCAAATTAATAGTATATACGTAGAGATGCACATAGGAAGAAGTATAGATGAACTTACACAGGGGCTATATTTGAGAGATGGCCTTATTGATGATATTTTTTACTTCTTTACACTATTCTACATTCCTGACTTGTATGATAAGAATATAACACTTTATTTAAACCAGAAAATAAATGATATCACAATTTTGAAATAGTATGCCTGAAATTGAGAAACATGTGGAAAAATCTAAAAGAGGGTGCTGGTGTAGGTAAGCCACCAGCAAACCTACCTGAACATCCTTTCACTGACTTCCTCCTCCAACTTGCTGGAATGGTTCGGAACACCTCCAAAGGAACCCAAAGGTTGATGAGTGATGGGAAATGGGGTCTGTTTGGAAGAGAATCCAGCCCTGGCAGGGGTCTCCTTGGGCACAGACGAGAAAGGGAGACAGGTGGCAGTGCAAGACACGGATAAGTTGACGACCTCGACAGCTTTCAGGCTGTCCAGAGAGAAGGTCTCTGCAGAGGTCACGTGGGACAGCATGATGGAGGGGCCTGCCCTTGGCTCTTGGTTTCCTGTAGCTTGGGAGTGAATGGCGTGAGTCACAGTGGAGCACACAGTGCCTGCTTCACGCCCATCCTCTGGGAAGGTGTTAGGTCCTCTACTAAGCGCTGTATCATCAATGATGCCAGGTGAGCTGCTTCGCTCATCTGTTGAATCCCGGTTGATGGTTTGGGCAGCTGATGTACAACTCACTTCAGGCACCTCATGGTGGGTGAAATGCTCAACGTCCAAGATGCTGCTGTTGGAAAGAGCTCTTTTCCCCGCATTAGAGTCTTCAGGCATGCGCTTTGGGGTCTCCATGAGTTCTGTAGGAAAAGCTCTGTACCTAGGGGTTTCAAGGGCTGGGATGCGTGGTATTTTTAAAGTCAGACCTTTGGTTTCAACCCCTGGAGGGTTATCGGTCCTGCCATCAAGACAACAGGGTCCTTGAGGATCAAGCTGATTCTCTTTACCTTTGGGGATATCTATGTAATCAGGGCCCTGCTGGCTGTCAGCATCTGCAACTACCTCCACAAGGGAATGGTGAACCCCAGCATTACGAAGTTGAAGGCGCTGTCTGGAGCGATCCGTGCCCCTGATGTGCACGGCTGAAGTCTCAGGAAGACCTCTGCCTTGCTGCAGGGAGCCCGCATCTTCAGCAGACTCCTCGGGGCTACTGATTTGGGGCGCAGAGACAGACTTGGTCAGTTTGGTGAGGGCCATTTCCCGCTCCTCCTCCTCAAAAGGCAAAGAGCTAATGGAGGTGAGAGAGGCCTGGATCCCACTTGGCAAACTCGTATTGCTCTCTGTGTGTCCACCCTCTAAGGAGTTCCTGTGTAGGGCATGTCTTCGAACCAGCTGGTGCAAGACATCCCGGTCACTCGGTAACTCCGGGGCTCTACTTCGAGCCTCGGACCAGGCGACGGAGCTTGGCTCACTCTCGATGCCCGAATCAGAGATGATGGAAGAGGATCTCTTGATGACCCCAGAGAGTACGGACACTTCCTCCTGCTCCTCTGTGTGAGGGTCCTTTGGGGAAGCCTTGACATCCAAGGGATCCCTCGAAGAAGAGTTTAGTGGATCACAGGGCTCCGAGGGGACGAGCTTCTGACTCAGCAGCACCATCTTGCTCCCCTGGTCTGCTCCCTTTCCAAGAGTACTTAACTCATGGGGTGTGGTTTTCTCTGAAGAGATGGCATTGGGATGACTTCCACCTGCTACCCCTTCGCTTAGCTCAGTTCTGTCTAATTCATAGTTATCTTGAGAGCACCCACTTTCGTGCTGGGTACTGGTGACTGCCGTGGGTTCAGCTCTGCAGGGGTTCTTATTGCTAGAATTCACATCAATGTAGGTCAGTGCTGGGGCCTGGCCATCCTCTGGACCAGGACTCCTCCTGGGCAGGTCCTCATCTGTCGGCGGGTGCGTTCCAACATCAGACCTTTGGCCAATCTGACGTTCATCTTCAGGCAAACCTGTTTTGTTCTGGAATTCACCAATTGTCAGATACACCTGAGATTCCGAGCACACGTCCGTATGACTTGCTGTGGTGACATTCTCATTTGGCCCTGGACACCTAATAACCTCTTCATTAGAGTCCATTTGGGGTGGTTTCATGGTGGGCAAGACAAGGTCTTCCCTCAAAGATGATTTTCTATTTACAATATGGTTCTCCTCTCTGTCGTTTAGATTCAGTACTGCAGGACTTGTTGCTGGAACATCAAAACTAGGGTACACACTCAAATTATGCCCTACAAAAAGAAAAAAAGAAAGAAAAATGTGTTATACTTTAAGAATCTACATTCACGGGGCTTCCCTGGTGGCGCAATGGTTGAGAATCCGCCTGCCAATGCAGGGGACACAGGTTCAATCCCCGGTCCGGGAAGATCCCACATGCCGTGGAACAACTAAGCCCGTGTGCCACAACTACTGAGTCTGCATGCCGCAACTACTGAAGCCTGCACACCTAGAGCCCCTGCTCCGCAACAAGAGAGGCCACTGCAATGAGAATCCTGCGCACCACAATGAATAGCAGCCCCTGCTCACCGCAACTAGAGAAAGCCCGCACGCAGCAACGAAGACTCAACTCAGCCAAAAAGAAATAAATAAAATAAATCAAGTTATTAAAAAAAAATCTACATTCACAAATTACCCAAATGCCTGATTGTATAATAAAGAGTTTGTCTGGACTTTGTTCCTGCTTCCTGGGAGATATCCTCTAAATTCTTGGAATTTCCCAAGTGATAGGAATGTCAGTTATTCATGGCGGATCCTGAGCTAATGATAACGAGGTGACTCATGGTGAGTCCTCTGATAGTCTGTGCTGAGGAGGTGACTCGGGACGGGGGCTGGCCATGCCAGAAAGACCAACCACGTGACTAGCTGACTGAGGATTTGAACCAGGTGACATCGGTACAACCTCTGGGGAGGAGAGATGGGCTGGGGATTGAGTTCCATCATGTGGCCCATGATTCAATCAATCATGCCTACATTATGGAACGCAGTATGAACTCTAGACATGGAGGATTGACTAAGCTTCCCCAGTGGGCAATGCATATTCATATACCAGGAATATCAGTCCTGGGGGCATTAGAGTTTCATGTTTGGGGCCCTTCCAGGCCTTGCCCTATGAGTCTATTCCTTTGGCTGGTCTTTATTTGTATCCTTTCTAATAAAACTGAAATCATAAGTATATCCCTTTCCTGAGTTCTCTGAATTGTTCCAGCAAATTATCAAACCTGAGGGGGTCATGGGAATCCCCGGATTGGTAGCCAGTTGGTCAGAAGTCTGGGAGGCCTGAGAACCCCTGAGCTTGTGGCTGAGTTGTGAAGGAAGGACAATCGTATCAGAGACTGTGCCCTTAACCTGTGAGGTTTGACCTAATACCGGATTATCAGTGTCAGAAATGCATCACACTAATGCAAAAGCTGCCAAAGATTATACTTCCTGATTTACCTTTTACTTAGTAAAAAAACATTTTGAATAATTACCACTTACAAATATTAAAACATTTACCCATCTTGTGTACAGTATTTACAGAGTATAGAGAATGCTTTGGAGCCAGGAGCCCCTGGTTTCCAATCCTGACACTGACACTTGCCAGCTGTGAGACCTCGGACAGTTAGAAAAAAAAAATAAGCCTTTTTCCTAGTTGAATACATTTTCTTCTTGGGTGGGCAGGTTCATAGTAACCAGTGGGCCTCACAGCCATAACTCAGAGTAGGCTTCTGATATGAAATGGACACATGGGGAAGACAGATTTCTGCTTTCTGATGGGAAACAATGCCAAGCTTGAGCTCCATAACCAGGGCAATTATCGTACACGGCACTCAGACCACAAGAGGCTCCCAGATCACTTTGGTCTTTATAGCAGGATGGAGGAGCGCCAAAGTGTGACCTTCTTTTTCTTACTTTTCTTGAGGGTAAACTATTATGTCTCTCATTCTCTCCCCTAGTCTCTTTTCTCTTCTATTTCATTCCCCTCCTCCCTTCCTCCTCCTCCTCCTTCTTTTCTTTATTTTCTTTCTCGCTCTCTCTCTCCCCCTCCCAATATGCATAATTGGGATAAGATAAGTGCCTGTAACACAGCTCTTTTGAGAAAGCTATATGATATATTATTCAATTTCCATATACACCAAACAAAAAAAAGGGGACTTGCCTTTTATTTTCTTTAAACAGTTTAAATCTTCCATGCAGTTTTAACGAAGTTAAATGAATATAATCATTATTAACATTATCATGGAGTAAACCATTGAGACACTTACTTAAAAACTGCATGGAGCTTTTAGATATCACCATCTCATCCTTTGAGTGAAATTTATGATTGGGTCAAGGATTAGAACAAAGGCTGTGAAGAATGAATCTCTTCCTTACCTGGACATGTTCTTTGCATCTTGAGACACTGAGCAAATTTCCCTTCCTCTGGGGAACTGTCTCACACCTTACAGCAAGTTAGACATTCTCTGTTGCAAATTCCTAGTGTCTCCTCTACACACATGTAGTGTAACACATCTACCACCATACCATGATCCATGTGGGCATGGCTTGTTCCCACTGGAGAGAAGAGTTTGTGTTTTATAAGCATCTATATCCCCAAGGCTAGCATCCTGGCTACTTCACAGCCAATGAATTGTGTTCATAAAATGAATTGAGAATAGATCAGAAATGCAGCAGAACAAAGACTATTACTCTCATCGACCATTTGTACTGGTGTGAAAAAACACAATTTCAATATTATTTAGTCCTACAAATGGTAGATTGACATATCCTATGTGCAAAGCCCTATACTGGGCCAAGGTTTAGAGAGAGGGAAAGTGGGGATCAGTTATAATAGTGAACCAGTCTTTGTCTTTATGGGATTTTCAAAATATTGGGAAACAAACATGGTACAGGACAGTTGGCTCTCCTACCAAAACATGTGGGTTGTATGCTGGAAAATATGAATTGAGCTTCTTCATAAAAGGAGACAGTGGGTCAACCTAAGTAGGGAGGATAGTGTGAGCAAAGGCCCAGGAGTCTGGGCGGCATAGTCTGGTCAGGTGTTGGTTGGATCCCACGCAGATGCAGCAAGAGTGAACAGAGGAAGTGGGGGAAGGGCATGAGGTTAGACAGGAAGAGAGAGCCCACAATATGGATGAACTTGAGGGCCTCGTAGGAGTAAGGAGTCTGGCTGGTCCTTATTTTACAAGTAACAGGTGGATTGGTGGGTTCTTGAAACAAAAAGGAGAGATTTATCATAGACAGTTAAGACAGGACATAGGAAGCCCAGTGAGGAAGTAGACTGTCAAAACAGTTATTTTAATTTCACTACTACAACTACGGGAAAAATGAGAGTAGCAAAGGATCTGATTCACAGAGGATGGATTTAGACTCAAATACTAATGGTATTAGTTGACATGCATTCATAAATTCCTTTGTGCCAGTATACAAAACTATCCACTGCTCCCAGTAGCCTATGGAGTAGAAACCACAACCCCTGTTGCCCAATTGCATACAGTTACTAGATGTTGGCAAAAAAAAATTCAAATCCAGGCAATCTGGCCAACTGTTAAGACCTTAGGAAAACAGCCAAATTGCCTTGGGACAGGAGAGCGAGGGGGTGGGTGAGAGAAGGGATTACAGATCATATAGACAGAATTTGCAAGTTCCTGGTACAGGTTAAGTATTCCAGCCACAGTACTATAGCAGACCATGAACAAACATTACAGTTTTAATATGAAAGTGAAATTCTTTTATTTCCCTTTTTCCACTACACTAAAAGAATGGAATACAAACCCAAAAACTTCATTGCAAATTATAAAAAATAAGGCCACCAAGTCCTTGAGGAATAAGAAAATAGTTCTTTATTCGCTAATACTTTGCTCCAGGATTAAAGAATCACCAAAGTAAAGTGTAAAAGAGCAAGAACCTCAAGAATAGCTTTGGGAAATAGACTCACAGACATAGAAAACAAACTTATGGTTACCAAAGGGGAGGAGGAGAGAGATAAATTAGGAGTTTGGGATTAAAATATACACACTACTATATATAAAATAGATAACCAACAAGGACCTACTGTATAGCACTGGGAACTATACTCAATATCTTGTAATAACCTATAATGGAAGAAAATGTAAAAAAAGACTATATATATTTACATAGATATGTGTATATATAACTGAATCACTTTGCTGTACACCTGAAACTAACACAACATTGTAAATCAACTATATTTCAATAAAATTTTCAAAAAAAAAGAATACCTTTGGGGTTTGAGCATGGATATAGGTGACTCTGTAAAGGTAGTTTTGGGGATGGGGATGGATCAGGTGAGAGGTGTGTGAGGGAAGCCTTGGGGAAGTATCCAGGCCTCTGAGAGCAACTGCCTTGGGGTTCTTCCAGGGAGATGTGACCATAAATGCTGGGGTCCTAGCCTCAGCCGAGTCCCATGTCCCAAGCACATAACAGAAGTTGCAAAGCGGACTTCCCTGGTGGCACAGTGGTTAAGAATCTGCCTGCCGGGGCTTCCCTGGTGGCGCAGTGGTTGAGAATCTGCCTGCTAATGCAGGGGACACGGGTTCGAGCCCTGGTCTGGGAGGATCCCACGTGCCGCGGAGCAGCTGGGCCCGTGAGCCACAATTGCTGAGCCTGCGCGTCTGGAGCCTGTGCCCCGCGACGGGAGGGGCCGCGATAGAGAAAGGCCCGCGCACCGCGATGAAGAGCGGTCCCCGCACCGCGATGAAGAGTGGCCCCCGCTTGCCGCAACTGGAGAAAGCCCTCGCACGAACCGAAGACCCAACACAGTCAAAAATAAATAAATAAATAAATAAATAAATAAATAAATAAATAAGAAAATCCTTTAAAAAAAAAAAAAAAAAAAAAAAAAAGAATCTGCCTGCCAATGCAGGGGACACGGGTTCGAGCCCTGGTCTGGGAAGATCCCACATGCCGCAGAGCAACTACTGAGCCCGTGCTCTAGAGCCCATGAGCCACAACTACTGAAGCCCGCACGCCTAGAGCCCGTGCTCTACAAGAGAAGCCACCGCAATGAGAAGCCCGCGCACCGCAACGAAGAGTAGCCCCTGCTCGCCACAACTAGACAAAGCCTACGTGCAGCAACAAAGACCCAACACAGCCAAAAATAAATAAAATAAATTCATTAAAAAAAAAAAAAAAAGAAGTTGCAAAGCAATTCTGGTCCTAAAATACTCTGTAGATGTGGACAATGCATGGCTTCCAGGGACCTGCGTGGGCAGATGGCCCTAGAAAGACCTCCCCTAACAATGCCTTGCCGCTGTGAAACTCTAGGGCAGTGATGTGATGGGCAGTAAAGAGGGTTGTCAGGGAGCCCCAGAAAGGCTGAGATTGACTTTCCAGCTAAAGCTGCAGGAGGGATGGGGCTCAGCTGAAATGAGGTTGATTCATAAAAAATAAAGATATGTGATAGTATAGCACATGTGAGCTGGAGGACTGAGATTTATACCCACGAGAGTACCTATTAATATGTATGTAAAAGAGAGACTGGAAGCTGATCTGAAGTCTAATAATGATAGTATTAGGGGGTCTGATAGTGGGTGATTATTTTAAATATCTTTACTCTAACTGTTCAAATTTTCTGTGGTTCAATCATATCACTACAATGAAGATCAACATATGTACATATGTACACACACAGTCTCAATCCAATGTTCTGAGCTTTTTTTTTTCTTTCAATATACGTATGTATTTTTTTTTTGAGATGGGTGCCAAATTTTATTTATTTATTTCTTTATTTTTTACTTTTATTGGAGTCTAGTTCATTTACAACATTGTGTTTCAGGCGTACAGCAAAGTGACTCAGTTATACATATACATATATCCACTGTTTTATTTTTTTGTTTAGATTCTTTTCCTATATAGGCCATCAGGGAGTATTGAGATTGTTTTGCGCAGCTGGTTGGCTGCCATCTCTGGAGCTCACACGCAGTCAAGCCGTCATACACAGCGTAGACACTAGATGTCAGGGTACAACAGAAAACCGGACAACATCCTTTGTTTGCAACGTTGCAGTCCTTGGAAGTCACCTAGACTTTTTAAAACATCCTACAAATCTAAGATTGCAGAAACTCTGAAATTTAAGTGGCCCCTCCTTTAATTATGGGTACCCCAATAGAATGGTTTAAAAAATATTTTTGCCAAGAGATAACAAGCAGACACGGGCTTTGGCATTGCAGTGAATTGGCTTTGAATGCTGGCTTTTACAAGCTGTGTCATCTTTGATTAATATTTACCCTCTTTGTGCCTCAGTTTTTCTCTGTTAAATAGGGCTTCTGAGGTTGTTTATAGGATTAAAGAGATAAAGCTCATAAAGCCTCCACCATAGGAGCTGGCATAGTTTGGTCCTTTAAGGGATCATGGGTCTCTTTCAGCTCTGTCATTTGTAAGAGCTTGCTGTGTTTCCATGAGCAGGGCTGTGCAGGGGACAGGGAACGGACATTGGCTCTACAGTTTGCACTAGGCTCTTTCCAGTTGATGGATCAGTTCATTAACAAACTCCGTGCAGCCCCAGCAAAACAGATTGCAATCTGCACACACGCACACACACACACAAACATGTTACCTCTTCCCCCTGAAGGGAGCTGTTCCTCCATTAATCCATATATTTATGTGCCCACTTTCTCAAATACTTTACCTGGCTCGTTCCATAAAGCAAGCACTGCATAGGAATGTCAACCAAATGCCATTTAGGTTCAACCAGAAATGAATTTATATTTGAATTGTACATTTGAGATAAGAAAAGATCTCCGTCTGACTCTCAGGGGACTCTGGTGAGGGGGAGAATTTGGCTCCAATTTTACAGGTGAAAACACTGAAGCACTAAATACAATTCCACCCCAGGAGTCCAAAAGGGAGTCTTTACTATAAGTGTCCTTTGCTTCCATTGCTTTGTCCATTCATGGCAACAAAGTCATTTCCAATCACAAGCTTAACCTTAGTTCTTGCTTCTCCTCTAGGAACTGACAAATACTTCATTGATTTGTTCCCGTGGCTGCTGGGATGTAAACAGAGCAACTGATGGGAACCCAGTGGTAAGCCCTACTCTTGAGGTTTCCAAAGCAAAAAAGGAGAAGACACACCTGTGGCCGGGCGGTCCACATATCTGTCCTCGAAGATAACGGGCAGAGTGCTGCAGTCACCGTCAATGTCCAGACACTCTGCGGGCAGCGGGGGCATGGCGGTGAGGTACTCTGAATTCCGGACATCCAGAGACAGCTGGCTGTGGGTCTGGATCCTGGGGAACATGGACCCGATGAGCATCCAAGGAAGATTTAAAGGTTTTAAACTTACTGCTCCATCCCCCTTATCCCAAGACAGCATTCAGAAAATGTTCAGTAGACTCTAACAATTGCCATCGGTCTGTCTACCCTCCCTTTCTTCCCGGCTACCTACCCAGCCCCCAAAGCCCTAGTCTGCTTTGAATCAGAACTGTTCTGGGTGCTGATCAGGACATGCATTGTGTGATTAGGCAAAACACCAGGGCATTTATCACATACCAATTAGTAGAATGTAATAAATACCATTCTAGTGGAATGTATGCTGAGTTTCTAAATGGCTAGGAATCGTAAATTAGTGTTTTCGAGGAAACACTTAAATCTATATATACTTTACTCCTATTTCTCTAACTACCTATAGCACTTAGGATCTGAATCATATTTTGTGGCATTTGAATTCAGAACCATCTAAAATTGCTTTTTTATTGCTTACTGTGTGGACAACAGGATCCTTGATTAGAGTATAAATTCCCCTAGTTCAGGAGCCATATCTTTTGTTTCCTGCATACAGGATTTTTAAATGCCCCTTATTCCTCCTCCATGACCCAGATATCACTCCACGAGTAGGGATGTGATTCCAGAATTTGAAATAAACAGTATTCCTAATTTGAAGGCTGGGCTGGTGGAAAACGTTTACTCCCTTCTCCTCAAGTCCCTGCAAAATGGCAAGAGTTTATTTTTCTCCCATGAAGGGAAAATTATTAACAATCCATCATTTTTCTCCATGCCAGCTCAATCACTCTTGCCCAAGCAAAGACGACGCTCTTATCGGTTGGTGAGTTTGGGAGAAGAATTGAGCACACATAGCTACTTTCTGTCTGTCTGTCTTTCTGTCTCTTTGTCCAACTGCAGATGTTTTTAGAGCAGCCTGACTCTGGAAGTCCCCAGCTCACTCTCCAGCCCTTTAGATTATCTGCCCACAGAGAACAGTTCTGTAGCTGTGGAACGTTGCACAGGCCAGGGCAACTTCTGTAATCCAGCATCCTCAGTAAGAAATATGATGAAGATGGACATATATGCACATATGCTATTTTATATATGTATATTTAACATAAATATTAAATGTGTATATTTCATTTGCCTCTTATTTCTCAATTAGATTTTAACCTATGAAAGAAAAAGAGAAGCAATTTATTCTCTCCCTCAAAGCCATGAAGGCCGTTGCAAATTCATCATTCTTTGGACCTCTGTCTGAATATTTAAATGGAATTTTGTTGCAATCAGTTATGCACTTCTCAGCTATCATCAATTTTTGGTCCAGTTTTCAGCTTATTAACAAAGTATATTGATTGAACACCAGTGTGCATAGGATGGTGTGCACAGGGTAGGGAGTAAACCTAGAGGATTGAAACTTGATTCTGGACCTAAAGAACTTATAGAGTCATGAATAAATTAGGTGGTTAATCAGGTAATTATAATACAACAGGATAGGTGCTGGAGAGTCAGAACTAAGTTATTTTAGGCAGGGAGTTCTCTCCTGCTGGAATGTAGTATACAGACATTGTGAATGTGACCACATGCCTCAAACAATGCTTCTCACGTGTTAACAAATAACTAAAAATTCCAGAGCATGTACGCTATGAGCTACCACCTCACACCTGTTAGGATGGCTATTATTGGAACAAACAAGTGTTGGTGAGTATGTGGAGAAGTTGAAACCCTGGTGCCCTGTTGAGGGGAAGGCAAAATGGTGCAGCTGCCATAGAAAACAGTATGGAAATTCCTCAAAAACTTCAAAATAGAGATACCAGATGAGCTGGCAATCCCACTTCTGAGTATTTATCCCAAATAATTGAAATCAGTATATTTGAAAGATATTAGCACTCCTATGCACATAATAGCACTATTCGTAACAGCCAAGATATGAAAACAAGCTCATTGCCCATGGACAGATGAATGGATAGAGAAAATGTGGGACAATGGAATATTATTCAGCCTTAAAAAAGGAGAATCTGCAATATGTGACAACAGGGATGGACTTTGAGGACATTATGCTAAGTGAAATAAGCCAGTCACAGAGGGACAAACACTGCATGATTCCGCTATACATGAGGTATCTAAACTAGTCAGAGTCATAGAATCAAAGAGGGGAGGGGTGGTTGCCAGGGGTTGGGAGAGGGGAAAATGGAGAATTGCTCATCACGGGGCATAAAGTTTCAATGAAGTAAGATGAAGAAGTTCTAGAGATCTGCTGTGTAGAGCATATAGGGCCTTGTTCATTTCATTTTTATTTCAAGGTCAGGTTTATCCTGACTCCCAGAGTACAGCCCAACAGCATACAGATACTTCTATTTACAGGTCAAAAAATCTACATTCTATTTTTCTGGTGTATTCTTTAGGATAATGGTTCAACGCTATATAGAGTAGCCATAGCAGGGGGGCTAGGAGTGTGGGATCTGGACTTTGACAGATCCATGGTTGCATCACTTGCTTGCTGTGTGGTCTAAGTTACTTAACCTCTCTGAGCCCAGGTTTCTCCAGTTTCTTCTGTAAAGTGGGGATAATAACAGCTCCTTGCTCAGGGGCTTAGTGTGAACATTAAATGAGCCACTGCATATTTAGCCACTGCTAAATACTAAAGTATTTGGCACAGCTTCTTACCAGAAGCTTCTCAATAGACTTATTAGCAGCAGGAAGGCAGGTGAAGTGACTGTTGTGCTCAACTCTATATACATAGCAGCTTGTAGAATAAATGATTTTTAAAAAGGAGACGGTGTTACAATTATTACTACAGAAATCATAAAAGAGTGACATCTCAATGACCCTTTTACAGAAATTAAGTCATCAGTATAGGTCTTCATACACATCAACATTTTCACATTCATGCATTCAATAAACTTTCTTTGAACACTTCCCTACTGTGTGAAAGGCACTGGCTGGCATTGGTAAAAACAGAAAGAGGAACAATAAAACACACCCTTGCTACTAACCAGTTCTAAATCATTTTCAAACACTTTTTAATCAGTGCAACCCATGGCAAGAAATGGTCTTCATTCTACACGGCCATAGAGTACAATCACGCACACTCCCAGAAACACACACGCTGAAACGAAAGTTTCAGAAACACTTCTTACTACTACTACCTATCTTACCTTACCCTATCCTATCCTATCCTATGTCATTTTAAAAAGTCCGTTGTAAATCCACTATGATCTCACCGTTCACTAAGTGACTGTGACCTATCATTTGAGAAACACGCTCTAGTGTGTGCTGGAACAAGAAGGGTCTTGACAGCGAAGTTTCTCTTGTCCATCCTGATGTGGGAGGATGGTCCTGTCCCCTATGCAAACAGCATGAGCTCCCTGCAGCTGCACCCTCCCCTCCAGTCTGACCACCAGATGAGCACACCCGTGTCCATGCACAGTCGCCAGCAATGCAGAGCATCTCTTCACTCTCTCCATCTACGGTTTAGTTCTGTTCACAGCCCTTATTAGGACCTGTCCTCCAGTAATTTTCTCAGTCTGAAATAAAATTTCCCTCTTGATTCTATAGTTCTTATTTTAATGACCTAATTAAACAGTTACCTCTTTCTAAATAGCATCATTGCTATTCTAGTGTATGCTTTCTACTGTAGGTTAATATCTACTATTAATTGAATGGTAGCACATTTCTCTAATCTCTGAAGTTGCACTATGGGGCAAATGTTATAATCTCCTAGGTATCTGCAGGGCTCAATCCCTCCCCCTGCCTTAGAGCTCCATTTAAGTGTCTCCTTAGGAAGCCTGTCTCTGACAGCTCTACGAAATAGCACGCTTTGTGCCTGTCATGCTGATTTTTTTCTCCATAGCACTTATTATGTTTGCCATATCATATTTATTTATGTATATATTCATATATTTATATTTATGTATATATTTATTTGTGTATATTTATTTATGCATATGCTTTCCATTACTAAAATATGAGCTCCATGACATAGGGAGTACGTCTGTTTTGTTCACCGCTGGGTATCCAATACCCCAAATAGTATCTGACACACAACCAACACTAGATAGATACTTGTTGAATAAAGGAATCTCCCTTTTACATCTAAGCACAAGCTAAGCAGTAACTAGTTTGATGTCACAAGCAGTATAAGTTACAGGATCAAGATTTCGAAACAGGTATATGAGATTTGAAATCCAAGGTCTCACCACCATAGTCACATGCCAGGTTTTTAAGGCGTTCGTTATAATTACCATACCACAAAGTCTGAATTCTTCATGCTGGTCCTCCCTGGTCCTACCTCCCTGTCTCCTACTTGCTCACTCCAATCTAGCTACACTTGCTTCTTGATGCTTCCAAACACTTTGTGTTCCCATACAAGGAAGGACCTTTGCACCAACTATTCCCTCTGACTAAAGAGTCTTCTCCCATATCAGGGTATGGCTTGCTAAAACCCCAGTCTCTGCCCATATGCCACATCTTCAGAAAGACTTCCTTTTGTCTCTTTGGCTAAAACATTCCTTCTCCCACACCCAGTGTTGTGTTGGAGCCAGTTCATATTGGCTTGCAAGAGCCAGCTGTATACATCTCTTCCTGAATCCACATTCAGTGATAACATAGCCCTAGCCTGAAATTGACCATGGTGGGAGCATCGACACATGGAAATTGGCAAACACTACAGACTGGAGTTTGTTTGTTTGTTTTTGCTTTCCCGAGAGCTAGTTGTGAAACATTTATGAGGACACTGGCCACACCTCTTCTCATAATTTTCTATGTCCTCACCTTGATGTGTTTTTCTTTACTGATCACTCTCTGAAGTGATATCATGTACTTCTTGCCTGTCTCTCCACTAGAATGAGTGACCCATGGGGAGAACATCTTTATTCTGTTCCCTGCTGCATCCGCAGTGTCTATGTGAACAGCAAACATTTGTGTAAGTCATCAGGCATCGCCTAACTCTTTCCGAGCAGAGTCTGCAGCTGCCCCAGGTCGGGTCCTGCGCGTGATGCTCTCATGTGATCCTCACAACCATTATCCCACCCATTTTAAGGAAACGAAGACTAGGTGAGCTTCAGGGAAAAAACAAACAAACAGAAAATCAACTCTCTCAAGGATCTGCTGCGCGTAGAGGAGCAGGATTTTGAACCCAGGTCTCCCGAATACCATATCATCCGTACTTTGTACAAGTGGTTGTCATTCCAACAAAACTCTTCCAGGACACTAGTTGCCTATGCGTCTGTCACCTCCTTGTGTGTTCACACTCCTTGGGAATGCAGCCAGGGCCTGGCAGTCTGAGGTCTACCTATTGTTGTGGTGATTTGGAATTAGCTTTCCTGCAGTAGTCTTGAATTGCAGTGCTTTGCTCCGTGGTCCTCAAAGTGATGCTTGTATTTGCCAAATTACCTCTCCCAATTTTCATTTTAAAAAATACAGTTGGTTCTAGCAGGGGGCTGGACTGAATGAGTGCATGAGTGAGTGACTCTAGATATTTCTAGAAAAGCCATTTTAACATGAGATGTGTTTTCCTTGGTGCCCCTCTCAATTTCAGAATCCATGAGGCAAACTTAAACATTGCTGTAACTTTGCAAATAGAATTAAGTGTGGGGAGAAAATAAGGTTATAAAGATGAGGGTGAAAAGATCTTCGGGTCTGTCCTAAGTGATGGATGGATTTCAAGTGTTTCTCCTGCTGGATTTACTATAGCATCTCAAACATTATTCCATCCACATTTATTTTGGAGGCAAACGTACTATTCAGAAACCAAAAGAAATGCTTGGACTTGTGTAGCCAAGGCCAGACATCTTGGAGGAAGCACTGATGGTGCCCACAAGAGAAATCTACAATGAGAGACAATGACCTCACCTTTTGTCAACGCTTCGACTTTTCTGAATGTTTTTAAAATTTTTCCAGAGGAAGTCAAACTTAGATATTCAGCTGTCCTCCTAATTAGGTAGTTCAGCCTTAATTCTTATGCTAAAATGCATTTCATAGCTGCTGCAAAGTCTCAGGTGAATTTTTTTTTTTTTTCTGACATAGCTTGTGCCCACACCACCTGCTTCTAATTCATTTTGCAAAGAGGACTCAGCACAGATGTCTTCAGGGACCTAGGAAGCCTTGATTCTGGCTACAGAACCATAAGGATACTCAACAACAACAAAAAACTTCGGCTATTGATCTTCTCTGCCACCTGCCAGCTCCTGCCTCTGCAATTTGTCTGACTCTTTTGCCTTCAGAGAAATTGCACCTGAATGTGCAGAGGTGGGCAGACTTCTCTCCTTCACGATTGGAGATGAAGGGAAGAAATAACTTTGAACAAGAATGTCCTTGGCGCTTAGGGTTCACGATGTGGGCATGCAACTGGTTACTTACAGATTTTCCTGAAAGGTCAGCACTGCAAGTTTTTGGTGCTCCATATAAAAGAAGGCCTCGGAAAACCTTCGGACCTGAGGAATAAAACAGTATAAACAATGTAACTCATTGGGTGGGTTTGGCCTTCACTTTTTTTTTTTTTTTAACTATTTATTTATTTACTTTTGGCCGCACCATGAGCATGAGGGATCTTAGTTCCCGACCAGGGATCGAACCCATGCCGCCTACAGTGGAAGCGCAGAATCTTAACCACTGGACCACCAGGGAAGTCCCTAGCCTTGACTTTTTAAAAAGAAATTAAGGCTCAACGAGGGAAGTAACATATATTAATATCAGGGAGAGCTTAGCCCACAACCCAGAGGTTCTGAAACACTAGTATTTCTACCCACCCCCAGCTGCCCTCTCTACTTCTGGTTCTTAGCACAAACCTGATTTATGGACACAGTTGAATGCATGTTTATGAATCTGCTCTTGGCTTGCGTTCTGTCGTTTTTACATTTAGGTCTTATTTCTTCTACTAGAATATGAGACCCTTGAAAACACAGGCCATAAATAAACACAGATGAAATAGAATGTGCAAAGCCAGTCATGCAAGTGTGTCCGCTAAGCACTTTGTAGACTTAGCTATTTGGTCCTCTTGCTGGAAATGAGAAGACCAACATCTTTTATTATGCATTAGTACCCACCACTGTGCACTCAAGCTGGTGGCAAAAAAATGAGCTAGGAACAATGGAGTAGATGTGAAGACACTTCTTTGAAACACTATCAAAGCACTTCGTCATATCCCTGAGATTGGCTTGCTATCACTTGGTAGCCAAGGAAGGTATTTTTTGAATAGTAGAGCAAAGATTTGAAAGCCAAAAGAAGTTCATAAAGTTTCACTGCAAGTTCATCGTGGAGCAGTGCTAGCACTTGGGTCTACAGAAGTCAATCCCGACTTTTATTCTCTGCCCAATGAGCCAACTGCTGTAAAGCTTGCTTGAGAGATCACTGGTGCATGATTACAGAATTTATACCATTTAACCCCTTACCCGCAAGGTGTGATGCTCCTGGGTGAGATAAGCGGTCACTTGGGAGTGTAATGTCACCGTGTCCAGGAACTGGGTCCACAGAGCCATCAGGTGGGAGGCCAGCTGGGCAAGATCCTTACTTATCTGCTCAGCTATCTTCTCTGGATTATTCAACATCTGGGGAGGCAAAAGCGTGGCAGTAAAGGACCTCCGCTCCACGAAGCTACTGCCGTCTTCCTCCTGAAGTCTTTACTGGCTTCTCTGCTTTTAACGAATCCCTCTCCTTTCTCTGGACTCTCCTCTGTATCCTATTACGTTCTGAACTCAGTACTCGACAATCATGATACCTTCCACTTATTAATATCTACTAGTTGGCAGGTAGAACACTAGGTGTTTTTATATGCCCTTTCCTATTTAATCCCCACAATGAACCTTTGGTAGAGTTATTGTAGCCATCATTTTATACAAAAATAAAATGAGAGAGGATTAAATAGCACACCCAAGGTCACACAAAGCTGAGATTCAACTGGAGACCATCTCACCACAAAGCCATGGCACTACGCTGCCTTTACAGAGTAGGCGTCGTAAAACATCTCCCGAGAAACAATGAAGTCTTTATAACCTCACGGCATCTAACTTGCTAGGTGATTTCCACATGGCCGTGCTCAATAGACCCGCCACCATCTTCCCCCCATCACTCCAAATTTCTTAAGGAGGATCCCAGGTTGTCTTAACGAAAGTTTGAAGGACCCAGCCTACAGAGGTCCGGAGCCCTTGGGGGAACTTTTGGCTAGCTTCAGTTTAGAACTACGAGAGCCGTCTGCCTCTCTCGTAGGGGGTAACTTTCATTGTGGAGAGGTGAGAAGAGAGATCACATCTCTGAGGACAGCCAGAGAACCAGTGGTCCAAGCCTAACACTGAATTCTACGCTTCATCACTTACCCACCAAGAATTTAATGTGCATCTCCCATATCCCAGGCACATGTTTAGAATACATGGGGGCACAAAGATGAATTAGAGAGCGTCTCTTGGGACTTCCTTGGCGGTCCAATGGTTAAGACTCCGCACTCCCAATGCAGGGGGCCCGGGTTCAATCCCTGGTCGGGGAACTAAGATCCTGCATGCCGCGAGGCGTGGCAAATAAATAAATAAAGTGAAGTTCAGTAAAGGTGTTTTGACAAAAAGAGTGTCTCTGCCTGCAGAGAGCCTCATTCACCAGAGGAGATAGGAAGGTGGGTTAACCATGAGGAGTATAGCCAATATTTTATAACTTTAAATTTAGTATAATCTGTAAAAATATCAAATACTATGTTGTATACCTGAAACTAATATATTGTAAATCAACTGTATTTCAATAAAAATAGGTTTATACCATCCCTATCCTTAACATGCTTAAAAAGTCAACTTAAGAACACTGAAAAAAATAGAGAGTGGTGGGCATGTGTCTGTCTTGGAAGACACAGCAGGACACATAACCACTGCTGCTTCAAACCCATCTCTGAGCTCCTTCTTTGCCATGTGCCTCAGTTTCTTCATCTGCAAAATGAGTGTGCAAAGCAAATAACCCTTTATTGGGTGTAACAATGTATGAGGAGACTAAGTTCAAAGCCTCACTTGAAACGTTGAAAGTTCCCTTCACTCTTCTTGGACTAAAGGCTGATGCTAGTATAAGGCATCCTGGGTGGAGCGAAGCATCTGAGAGTAAGAAAAACAGAGAAGAAGGAATTTGACACTCTGTAGGGCTCTTTAATTGTTGGGTATTGCAGCTTTGTAATTAATGACTAGCTTCCGGGTCCAAGGCATCATTCACCTGTAGTGTCTCTAAGCTGCTTCTTCCAAGAGGAAAGATCAGTCTTTGGTGATAACACAAGCTACAAAACTCCAAAACAAGAGAATGGCCCTAACTGTCTTCTGATGGAAGCAGTGTTTCCATCACTGGCTCTGTTGGGAGACAGGGACCAAACAGGGAACGTGCACTCTTGGTTCAGTCCCATAATCCATGGCCCAAAGTGTTAAGAGGCAGAAAAGGAAGGATTGGGTTGGGGAGAGTAGGGGATGTGATTGGCCACTGGAAAACCTCTAGGCTGGAGAGTAAGGCTTTTAGATGGTCTCTTAGTGGCTTATCTTTAAATTCTCCAACACGTTACCCTCACTAATGGGCGCCAAGCTCCTGCATCATCACCGGACACCTTTCTGCCCCTGACAACGTTCCCGGCCTTCCCCCTGGCTACCTTCCCTCTGGCCCAGTGCTGCCCATGGCTCCAGCCACACCAACCTGAACACACATTTCTTTCCAAGCACCAGGGCCTTGATTGGGCTGCATGTTCTCCTTGGAATGCCTACTCCCTCTTCCAATCTCCTTTCTCCCTCTCTTCACCACTCTGGACTTGTCTGTTCTCCACCAGGTAACTGTTTCAGAAGCCAGTGCAGTCCTCCTTGTTCCTGATGGTTCTCTCAAAACTTCTACCGTGTTCCACGTGTAAGCCTAGCCTCCCTCTCCTTGCAGTCTACTTGACCTTGCACAGACTACTCTCATGGCACTGCTCGCCATATGTTGCTTTGGTGCCCTCCTTTGCCTGCACCCCGAGCTTTAGCCTTCTCAATATTCTCGGTACCTACACCGTGGCTGATGGATGATGGAAACTCGGTAACTCTTTACTGAGTCAGCTGGTGACTTTGCATCGGTGAGAGGCACCCGTGCCTTAGGAACTGGACTTCCTTTACTGGCCTTCTCGCCCTGACACCCACGGCTCTGCCTTAGGAACTGGACTTCCTTTACTGGCCTTCTCGCCCTGACACCCACGGCTCTGCCTTAGGAACTGGACTTCCTTTACTGGCCTTCTCGCCCTGACACCCACAGCTCTGCCTTAGGAACTGGACTTCCTTTACTGGCCTTCTCGCCCTGACACCCACGGCTCTCCCCACCATCCACTCCAGCAATACTGGCAAACACAGCATGAATTCTGAGCTCAGCCCCCAGAGAGGAAAGGAAAAGCCATTCATTAAATGTGTCTTTGGGAGCATTACTTTCTTCCCCGAGCTGATTACAGCAATGGTTCCAGATAAGATTAAGGAAGCTTCTAATTAAGCCACAAGAGGACTTTCCTGCTCTGACAGAGGCCTGGGCCTGTGCAGTTACAGACGATGGGTGTGGAAGGGTCTCTCTGGCAAGAAAAAGAGAAGTCCTTCACGCTGACAAGGAGGCAGTCTGGACCCAGTGCCATTTCAGGTGAAGCTCCTGAAAAATATACAGCCACCCCTGCCGTGCTTTTCATCTGGGTCTAGCCACGCTCCTTTGCTCATTTACTCACCACCTCCGCCCCTTGCTCTGCTTACTGAAGTCTGAGCTTGGAGTATGCCGAGCTCTGGGAAGCCAAAGATAAATATGTCCAGTCCTGGAAGGGGCACATGGTCCAGTTACAGCTATTTATTCCGATAGTCAGACCTACAAAGTACTATGAAAGAGATAGGTCCTGAGTGCTGTGAAAGGGTCATGGAAGGCTTCCCGGAGGAGGTGATGCCTGCATTGCGTCTTCAAGGTAAGCAGATGTCAGGTGGAGGAAAGCCTGCTTTATACGCCCTGAGCTGGCCGCGTTCTCTCACCATGGGCCTTAGTCCTGGCTGCACACTGAATCACTGGAGACCATAAAGCGTTTGGGTCAATCTCTGAGGGCAGGACCCAGACACCAGGATTTTTCCATTGCTGTCTGGTAGACATTCAGCATGATTTGAACCTGTTTGCTGTACCAAAGCACGAGGCTGAGTTTCATTAGAACCTTTCCACCCGTTACGGAGAGCACAAGCCATCCCTTTTCTAATCAGGCTGCACAGCGGAAATCCTGATCGTGGGCTCCAATCACCTTTCCAGCCCAGACCCCCGCAACTGGCTTCAAAGGCTCTCTCTGCAGCCGTGCTGGGCCCCGAGCGCCCATGGTGCTTCCGTCAGGTCGAGTCTCGCCCTGGCTTTGCGTGGTTGTTCCCTCCCCGCCTCACTCCTAATGTCACCTAGAGCCTCCGGTGCTCACACAGGTCCCTCATCTTACACTTCCTGGTCCAGCACTGATGCTACTGACAGCTCCCGCCTCATGCGTGAACTAATCTGTTTCACCCTAGGCTGTTAGTCCTGGGGAGCTCTCTGCCATCTTTGTCTTTGTCGTATTCCCAACAAATAGTAGAGTAGCTGACACATCGTAGGTGCTTAAGAAATGTGTATAGGATTCACAGAGAGTAAAGGTGCAGATGAACTACTCCATGACTGTAGAGCTCTGTTTTCAAATTGTCTTAAATCGCCTGAAACAGCTTCCACTGTCCAATCCATCCTTGAGATGGATGCTTTTGTGACCATGTGCTTGGTTGACCACTAGGTGGCGATGTCCTGCCTCGAAACGTTCTGTGGGCTGTGAATGTGTCTTTTGCGGGGGTGGGGGGCGCGGGCAGGGAGGAAGCTTTGTTTCTCTCACTCCCAGCACCAGGCCAGCCCTTTAGCAAACCACAGACCAGGCTGTGCTCCTCCCCGACTCCCCCTTTCCCTCCGTGTCACCCAGCTGCATCCCTGTAGCAGTCAGCTAATTTGGTTGCTCTGTACCAAATAAAGCCTGAGGCAACACTGTCACTCAAAACCAGGGGCCTTTTTCCTGCAGTTTGGGGGCCCGGTACCAAAGGAAGCAGGCAACCCGCTGGGTTTTCATGAAATATATCTAAGAACTCATTGGCAGCCTGAGCTGTGGCCTGAACCACTGCAAGGACCAGATGCGTCAATATTGCAGTGGCTCGCGGATGGCCTTGGGTTCTGCCCCACGCCCACCCCTTAGTGGTTCAGGGACCACGATGCTCCTCTGTGTCCACTTGTGGCAAAACGCATGGGGACATATCCACGTCTCCCCCTGCACTCGCAGGCTGCGGTGGGGGAACCCCTGGTGCATTTGTACGTTTCAGGGGTACAGCATAATGAATGATACATGTACATACTGCGACATGACGGCCACAATAAGGTTACTTAATACACCTATCACCTCACATAGTTACAATTTTCTTTTTCTTGTGATGAGAACTTTTAGGATCTACTCTCCTGGTAAATTTAAAATATATAATACAGTATTGTTAACTATCAATCACTACAGTATTGTTACTAATCACCATGCTGTATCCCCAGAACTTACTTATAACTGGAGGCTTATACCTTTTGACCACCTTCACCCATTTCCCTCACCTCCCCCCACCCCCCCGGCAACCACCAATATGGTCTCTGTTTCTATGAGCTTTTTTTTTTTAGATTCCACATATAAGTGAGATAATACAGTATTTGTCTTTCTCTGAATGACTTATTTCACTTAGCATCATGCCCCCAAGGTTCATCCATGTTGTCACAAATGGCAAGATGCCCTTCTTTTTGATGGCTTATACTATTCCACTGCGTACAGACACACTGCATTTTCTTTACACATTGGGGTGGACACTCAGGTTTTTCCCATGTCTTGGCTATTGTATATAATGCTACAATGGACATGGGGGTGCAGATACCTCTTCGAGATAGTGATTTCATTTCTTTCAAATAAATACCCAGAACTGGGATTGCTAGAGCGTATGGTAGTTCTATTTTTAATTTTTTGAGGAGCCTCCATACTGTTCTCCATAGTGGCTGCACGGATTTTCATTCCCACCAACAGTGCACGAGGGTTCCCTTTTCTCCACACCCTCGCCAGCACTTACCCCTTGTCATTTGATGAGAGCTATTCTAACAGGTGTGAGATGCTATCTCATTGTGGTTTTGATTCATCTGGGGAACTTTTAATGAAAATGCAAATCCCTGAGCTCTACTCCCATCTACTCTGTTTCAACCAGTTTAGATGGGACCCAGGCCAGGGTGCGTCTAAAGTCCAAATGTGTTTCTACTGAGAGGCCAGGGAGGAGAAACACTGGTTTAAAAGATAGAAACGTCAGATTGCAAGGAGACAGTCTCAGGAGTCCTGCTCTGAGCATCGATTAGCTGTGTCACCGACCCTGAGCTACACACTCCTTTCCATCTCATCTGGCTCTCGTTACATGAGGATAGCAGTGCTCGCCCAGACCATCCAACGCGATGGGATGTGAAAGCGTTCCAGAGATTGTAAGTAACAGAACAGCATGCATTGGCCAAGTACTCATTAAGCACATACTCTTAATACGTGATTGATGAACTTTTGGCAAATGCAAAGCACTGTTTTCAAAATCATCATCTTCATGGAAGCTGGCCTCCTGCCATGTGTGAGCCATCTGAGCACAGGTGCACTGTTTCTGTCACCCTCCGTGAGAAGCATGTAGCCCGTAGTCAATAAACGTTTGTTAGATGCGTGGGTAATAGACAAATAAAAAGTGTGAATGTCAGGGAACCCAAGACCTGTTAACCTGTTTGGTGTTTTTCAAAACATCTAGCACATGGCCAGGCACACAACAGGTGTCTAAGAGACACAATGATTTAGGGCAGTGGATGGAACAGTATTTCTTCAGTTTAAGGTCTAACGTGAGGTAACCAGTCGTGTCTTTTCATCTCTGATTTCTACACCAAGCAAGCAACTACGTTTGTCCCACATAACTACTGCCATTCAGAACTAAGGAGTCAGTTTCCTAATTACCTGTAGCTCTGAGCACAGCTGAGAGAGTGTTTCTTCAACAGCAAGTGACTCTAGGAAAGAAAAAAAAACCCACACAATTAAAGGAACACACACTGAACTGCAGAATTTGTTAACGGAATGAACGGAGCACAGATTTCAAGTCGGCACTGAAGTCACAGAAAAAAATACAGCTTCTGTGGACCTTCCTTATCTATTCTGTCTAAAGGGTCCTGCTTATAAAGAGGGTGATTTGGAGCCATGTGGCTTCACACTAGATAAAGGTCAACATTGTTCCATGGATGCACTTCTGAGAAACAGAAGAGCCCCATGTTCACCTTGTGTGGTCCAAAGCGATTCCACATTCTGTTGTGCTTTTGCGGGTATGCACATGCAGGCACGCACACGTACACACACGTCTGTGTGACGCATCTAGGACCTGGATCTGTATCTCCTTCGTACAGGTGGATGTTCAGAAGTCCAGGGAAGGGGGTAGCAGAGCTAAGACTACTGCTCAGCGCCACCAACTCATCACAGTCTTCCACACTGGCCACAGAGAAGCCCGCAACCCCACCGTCTTACAGCTGGAACTGGGTGGACTCTGGCCACTTGTGGTTTCACGGTCGCAGCTTTGCCTGTGTTTGAACTTTCCCCTAGTTCCATGAGGCTGTGGTCAGACCTTGCACGTGGCCGACGCGTGGGTTTTAATTAAAGCATCGTTGCCAAGGTGAGTGCAAGCAAACCTTCAGTTCCTTGCGGTCCTCACGGATGAGCACATGCTGCCCGCCCAACAGCTGTCCTCAGCTCTGTGAGCCCCACGAGGCATAGTGCACTTTTATCACTGATCATGGCTGTGCGCTTGGGGTCTGGCACAATGCCTGGTACACAGTAAACATTCAATAAAAATAGGGTGAGTGAGTGAATGAACAAATAAATTCAGTTCCTTTGGGTTTAAAAAAAAAAAAAGTTGAAGCAAGAAGCCAACTGCTAAGACACTGGCTTCATTCTCCCCCTGAGCTAAACTGGCTCTGAACGGTGTGGGTCTCCTTTGAGTGCATTTGACCTGAAAAATTTCAATCCAAGATCACGTGCTTCAAAGGGGGCATTAGAGCTGGCAAAGCCAGATGGTAAGGTGGCACCAGAAGTCAACGCAACAACGTTACCCTTACTCCTTCATCCTGCGCGCCAAGCACTGTGTGTGAGGGATCTGCGGGGCTTCTGTCCTCAAAGACCCCCAGTCTAGCGGGGAAGAGAAACATGCAAATAAATGATTGTTGTGTGGTGTGTTCAGTGTAATAACGGATAATGCACAAGGCCATCAATACTGCCAGAGCATGATTATCTCCACAGGGAAGGTCTCAGGGTGCAGGGAGAGAAGTTGAGGTTCCTTCCCAGCAGGATTGTTATTACCCTTGAATACCAGGCTAAGGATCTGGCTTCTGCTCTAGGGGCAAAGGGCCTCATTGGAAGACTTTGAGCAAAACCACAACCCACCACCTGCTGTAAATGAGTGTGACCTGATATAAAGACTCTGCCCCCGGGCATCCCTGAAGAATCTCTGTGCTCCTGTCTTGTCGTGTCACACATTGTGACCCTGAGCAGTCACTTCACCTCTCTGAGCTTCAGTTCCACCATCTGTCAATCAAGGGGGATGAGGCCCAATGATCATGATGTCTGACGATGGACAAGAAGTAATTCATCCCCAGAAAACCAAAACCAAATATGGTGACTACTGAGAGCTTGCTAATATCATCCAGATGAAATATGTAGAAATACCGACATATATATATGTAGGATTGTTTTACACTCTTGTAAGTGGCAGTACAGTAACTACAGCCTAATTAAGAAAAAGGCTGTAAACAGGCATTTTCCCTTAGAAAGGAACTCCACATTATGTACCCATATTATGTACCCATAGCACCAGGTGGGTAGTAGGTGTTTAATAAATGCTTCGTGGATGAATGAATGAGTAAATGAACGTGACTCGAGGTGCTTGCGTCCCTTCTCCCTGCATTGGCATGTCCAAGGTTTTCTCCGGCTAGAATGATGTCAAATACAAAAAAAAAAAAAAAAAATCTGAAACGGTGCTTGCTACTGTGACATTTACAAAAGCACACTGACTTTTCTCGAGCCCCAGTCCAAAAGAGGAAGAAGTTCGGTCGGCTGCTGGGGTGAGTTTTCCCCTGTGCCCGGCCCCTTACCCAGCTCCATGCGTGGCAGCTCGGGGATGTCCCTCATGATGGTCAGGAAGTAGGCACGGAGTCCCCAGTAGGCGTGTAAGAGCAGGAAGCACAGCTCCCGGTGCCACTTGTAAGCATGCTGCATGCAGTTCTCAGAGGGCACGTAGAAGCTCCCCTGCAGGGGAAAACAGAAACGCAAGCTGAGGGCTATCCCACGTGGCCAGGTCCTGAGCAAAACTGGGAAGCGGTTCAAGATGCCAACCAAAGAGGTGGAATCTCTTCCCTATCCTTCTGTATGGGGAAACCATTGAAACTGGCCAAGCCTCTATCTTACTGTGTTCAAATTAAAATAATAATAGTAATAATATTAGATGATGGTGATGATGATGATGAGGACACAGACCTCACAGGTTTGGGGCAACTGAATGTCACCCACTTACAAGCCTCTTTCTCTTGCCACTGTAAGAAGAAACCATGGGACAGACTGAGGTGGGCTCCTTTTCACAGGGAGGTAAGGCATTTAGAAAGACCTTTGTATTGATGGATGAATAGCACACCGTGCTGAGAAGGAGAAAATTGCTTTGCTGTAAAATAGGAAGTAGTTGTGAGTTGCAATTCTCAGTGTTGAAAGTGTAAGAGGCTGTGGATGTGCCCATGTGGTGTGAGAATGCTCTGTACATTCTATTGTGTTGGCAGCTGTAGGACGCATTAGAGCAGTAGAATTACACACATGTCATTTGTCTGATGAGGAAAAGATGCCTAAGTCTGCAGTTTACTTGGAGGCCCAGACATGATGAAAAAGGAGGACCAGGACAGTTCTGACTTTCTTGCAACCCCACTAGAGAAGGATGGCTTGGGGTGAATTTCAGGAAGGATTTGTTTTAAGAACGGAAGACGGAATCTCACCATCATGGGTCTGGGCAGAAAAAGGGAGGCACTGAGTAGTAAGCTGGAGAACTCCATGGATGTAGGAATCTACTGCTCATGTGGGTGAGAGGAGAGCAAGCAAATGTCTCTTCATGAGCCATCCAATGCTTCCTAGCCGGTCCTGCTGGGAGAAATGCCAGGTCGGGTGTTGGTGGAATCGCATCCTCTTGGTTTCTGTGAGTTGGCTGACTTGCATAGTTGTCCATGCGGCAGCCTCTTGCTTCCTTTGTTTCCTTTTTTCTTTGCTGCCCTCTAAAGAGGGTTGAGTTGGTCCAGCGGGGGCAGGACAGGTCTGATAAGGGTCAAGAGCCACCTGAACTTCACCTGTACTCCCAGTGGTACCATGAAGGCAGACAATGGTGCGTATAGTTATATTCGCTCTCATCACTACATCACGATAGTTGGGTCCTGGCATGCAAGGTGGTACAAATTAGGAAACCTGGATGGACGTCTCAGGTCTGCCGTCACCTCACTCTGAGACGGTCTTAGATTAGCTCCCTGGGAGAAAGACTGCAAGACAGAGATTGGCCTGCAGGAAGGTCATGGCGTGTGCTCTCGGGAGCAACGGCCATGGGAGAGTAGGGTGGGGCAGAGGGAGGAGGTACGCTGCGCTGTCATGCAGGCGCAGGGACCTCAGTCGATCCCAGGGGGAGCTCTGGACCTGCAGCTGTCTGGCCTTGAGACAGGGGCCAGGTCTTTGTACCCATGCACTGACTGTCACTGGGCATGGGTTACCTCGGGGAGGAGGTGTGACCTTGCTCGGCAGCTCTCCCAGACAGGGCAATTTCCAGAGAGGGACTTGGCCATATGCAGTTGGCCACCGTCACCCTTGGTAGAATGAGGAAGGAGTGATTCAGGCCTGAAGCTGGAAACTGGGCACCACAGAACTCCCTGGAGAAAGTCTCAGCAGCACCCTTCACTCCCCGGTGCCTCAAATTAAACCTGGCTTTCCGTTATGAGGTCCCTTCTGATTTGAACGTTAACAGAGACATTCAACAAGCTCTGTCATAAAAAGGCTTTTCCATTTCATAAGCAGAAAATTCAGTTAGGACATCTGTGGTTGCCAGGCACTCAGGGTAACTTGTATATTCCCATTTCTCATCTTTCCTATTATATTAAGATCAGAAGTCAGTACAGTTGTAGGAAGACCAGCAAAGCTTGTGCATAGCAGGGTGTGTGTGTTGCACTCCCCAGGTCTACAGAGCAAGAAAGAATCCACTATTCATGAAACATCTAGATATTCCCATCATACTCTATCTCACTGGATGCTTAACAGTCACCTTATAAGGCAGATATTCTAATATTGGTTTTCAAAATAGAATACAGATATGGTAAAAATCTCAATATTACCAAAGGAAACACAATATAAAGTTTCCTATTCCCCACAGTCCAATAATTTTCTTGTACATCCTTCTACAATGCTTCTATATGCATACATACCTATGTGTATATATGTGCACTTATATACATATATGTCCTAAAAACACACAGAGACACACTCATGTTGAAGAACATTCTGGATATTTCTTGGCTACTCATTTTTATCACTTATGCCTTGAAGTTCTTTCTTCTCAGACCAAAGAAGTGATAGCAACTCCAATTCCCATTTCATAGATTGAAGACTGTGGCTCAAAGAATCTAGTGAGTTGTACAAGTCACTCTGCTTTGCCCGCAGCGGAAAGGATTCTCAAGTTCAGGTGCTCAATGAAGGCAGGCCTTTCTCATCTGCCATGTGTGCCTTTGAAAAGCATGGCTGGCCGAGGACAGCGGCTCAGCTAGGTCTGCTTACTTTGACATAGGCATTAATACAAGTCCTGCAGTGACTCCGTTATCTGTGACTAAGCAGAAATGAAAGCAGGCAGAGGATTAACAAAGGCATCAGATCTCGCAGCTCTGAGGCCACACAGCCTGTTTACCTCAAACACCCTTGAACCCTCCAATTTCTGGTCCTACTACCTGCTCACAACTGCATTTTCTTATCACCAATGCCTCCTTTTGACAGTGCTCCAGGACCCATGGAAGAGGGCAAGGGATCTACAAAGTATGTTACTAAGTTTCACTTTTAAGACTAGACACCAATAGCATATGGATTTTTCGAGAGAGACGTAAAGAAAATGTTGGAGAATCTTCATAAGGCTGATTTGATATGATTATTGAAATAATATGAAGTCAAAGTGTTAATCCAAAGAGAGATCCTAAAAAAATATGGCTGGAGATTATCATAAACAAAACCAGTGCCATTTTCCATAAACACTCAACAGCACGACTTCAGGAAAGTGAATGATTTGCCACAGAAAATCCCATTAGCCGGCCCTCCAGGCCCACAGAGCCAGCGTGGAGGAGCCAATGCCCCCCCCCCATTAGAATTGCATGAAGTGGATTGAAAAACTCTGTCCAATCTCCCCAGCACAAAGAAAGAACACTTTAGCATCCCTCCTTTTCAACAGTCTGGAAAGGAAACCCTAAATAATACGACAGGATTCATGCAGGGTAAGCAGAACATTAGGTTGTGTGCAAACTCACAACGGAAGGCTCCTGACCAGGGCCCACCCCACGGTATCATCTGTACAACATCTGTAAAAAGGGAATGATAATAATCTGACCTTTTAGGGCTGCTGTGAAGGATTAAACAACAACACTCAGGTAAAACACAGACTTATGTGATGTCTCAGTGTAATGTCAGGGTGCACTAATCTTTTTCAATTAGGACTCACCCACTGATGGCCTCTGGAAACGTGTCTATGGATTATGCAGCTCAAACCTCAATGGTCATCCACATAGAAACCTGCAAATGGATTTTAACTCAATGGAAGTCTTCTGGGAGCCGTGCAGGGATAAAGTTTGGTTAGAACACAGAATCTGGAGTCAAATAGGGTCTATTCCTTGCTTGTGGACTTATCAGCGTGACTCAGTTGGTCCTCAGCACCTGAAATGTTAGTTTCCTAACATGAAAAGTGGGGATAATAATAAAGTTAAAGTGTTTAGTATAGTGCCTGGTTTATATTAAGTACTTGTTACATGTTAGAAGTTTTGCTTTTTAATTCATTTATTACCTAACAGAGGTACCTTGCCATCAAATCAGACCTTTGTATACATGCCTCTCGAATGAGTCTGCATCTCTACATCTAATTACTGCCCTGGGCTCTAGAGCTCTATTCCAAACTGCTGATTGGATAGCTTGCCTGTTGTCACATACGCATCATTTTTTTTTTTTTTTTTACAAACGCATCTTGAAAGGAGCTTATTACTGCCCCCCTTACCTGATCCTTCTCTTCCTTCTGGTCTTCGTTAATGGACCCACTTGCCCAACATCCAAGAAAGCCAGGGAGTTCCTCTAGTCTCCAGACTTCTTTCTCACCCCAAGAACTAGTTATGAAGTCTTGGAAGTTCTAAAATGCTCTTGCCTCTGCCCTTGTTTGAGTCTTCTCTATTGCTCACTTTAATTATTAACACATCCTTCTCCTGGGTCTCACTGCCCAGGTCTTGGTCTCACTGCCCAGGTCTTCTTCCCTTTCATCTGCAGCACCAGTGTGTTCCCACTGTCTACAAGATCAAGTTCATATTCCTTAGCATGGCATTCAAGGCCTTGAGCCCCGATCACATCTCCTGGCTCAGCGGCTGCCTCTTGTTTCACTCCAGAGTCCACTAGCTGTTCTTCCTTCTTTTAAGGGCCTGTCCCCTTGCTGCCTAAAAGTCACCACCAAGAATCAGGTCAATGTCCTGTTCTTTGTGAACCTTCTTCAACTGCTCCCTCCTCTTGGGTCCCTTGCACATACCTCATCAGACCACAATTATTTCTGTAAATTTCTCTCTCTAACCCTCCCTGCACACTTTGAGGTTAGACAGTAAGCTATTTGTCTTTGAACCTGACACACCTAGGACACAGAATGCAATGACTACATGAACAGTGAATGAATGCATGAATGAATGAATGAATTGCAGCATCCTCTAGAGGTCTTGGCAGCATCACGACAAAATGGGCTTGGTGAACATAGCCCCAGATTGAAGGTCCCAATTACCTTCACTTCCCCCTACTTAAGAACTGTGGAGTTTTCATGCAATTTTGGAATTTGGATTTGCTAGACTGCCACAATAATCATGCTATAGATATTTATGTCCTACAGAAATATACTTATTTATACTTTATATGAAATATGTATACAGTCTGATTTTTACTAAGCATGTGGTAAACACTGATAACTTTTCATTTAATTCAGACACACCCATAAAGGCAAAACACATTTTTGTATAGAAATATCAGTCATCTTCTGTGTTACAGTTATGGGAGAATGCACAAATGGAATTAGTTTGTACTATTCTGGATGTTTCTTTGAAAAAGGAATGCAAGCTCAATCAGACCTCAAAATCTAGAATTCTATTCATAGTAGCTACTGTTCATTGTATGCCTGCTGTGTGCCTGGTACTATTTTTTTTGGCCCCTGAATTCCTCTTCTTGGCAATTCAGTGAGTTTTTCATTATTATCTTTGTTTTTAACCAGTAAGAAAATAATAATATAACTACAACAGCATTAATAAACAGCTAACATTATTTGACTCCATTAAAAACCAGGCATTGTTCAAGTGTTCTATATGTACTAATTATTTAATTCTTCTGCCAACCTGATGAGATAAGCACAATTATTTATCCCCATTTTATAGACTGGGCAACTGAACCCCAGAGTGATAAACAACTTGTCTGCAGGTCTCATGGCGTGCGAGAGGTAGATCAGCAATGCAGACACAGTCTGACACTGGAAACCACACATTCCTCGTCTTAATACTCAACTTAACCTTCGAATTGAGCTTCAGGAAGTTCAAATAGCCTGTGTTCACACATCCAGGAGGTAGAAGAGTTAAGCTTCTAACCCACGTTAAAGCCTAGATTTTAAAAGGAAATCAGCTCTGTAAATCACAAAGGTAATCAAACACCCCCTTTGTTGCTATCTTGGTTAGCAGTTCCCAATTTTTGTGTCCCGACACACTGGATTGTGGTGACTAACTGTGAACTGAACTACAAGTATTTGTTACCCCAAAATCGTTAAAATATAGAAATCATGGATGATTTCATGTTACTATGACTTCGTCCGAAGCTGTTCCTGCCGCCCTCTTACCGACACCCCACAGAGGTTCCTTCAGCAGTAGAAAAATAGAGTGAGCATTGTCAGGCTTGGACAGATGGGCAGGCATGGGGTGGGGAAGGTGACTGACAGTCCCAGGTCTAGGTCACATTCCCACCCAGGCACCTGCTCCATTCCACAGGCATGTGCTTGCCGCCTGCCGTCTTCACATGGCTCCAGCACTGAAGCATCGTACAAGCAACTGTTGAATGATCACAGAGAGATCTACATGGCTCCAGCCATAAAAGAAGTAAACTTGGGTTTGTGTTTCTCTCCCTCTATAAGTTTGTTTTGCCCCGACCTCCCCTCCTGGAAATCAGGAACAGAATATTATTCATCTTCTATTCCCAGCTACTTCCACATAGTGGGCAATCCATCCATGTTGTTGACTGAAGTGATATTTAGAAAGAATGAAGGGTCACAGTGAAGCTGAAGAGCTACTCTGTAAAAGGCTATCATGGGGGAGTTTATGACATAATGTCCCACTGAGTGGAGCTAGAGCCAATGGCTGGAAGTTCTAGGAAGGTACACACTGTGGATGAGAACATTGCTTCTCCACTCTTGATGTGTTTGCAACGTGGAGGGACATCCGCTAGCATCATACTCCCAGCTCCTCTCTGCCCACTTATTGAGCAAAAGGTGAGCTTGGGATAAGGAACTAGGTTCTTCCCTGGAGTCTTCCTCTCTTAGTAGCAAGTCCTCCCTCAGAGGCATTTATCTCCATCACCTTCAGCCCTGGGGGAAGCCTGGTAGATGAGGTGGTCTTCAAGGGAGCCCTACATTTGTCTAGCACGGCTGTATCTGATTAAGTAAGTAGTCAATTCTAGAGTTCAATGTCCAGGAACCCCCTTGATCAAAGATGTAAACCAAATCTCACATCTTAGTTTGAATTCTAGTTTGTCTTATTTTGTCTTATTTTCCAATTGGTTCAGCACTCAGTTAAGGGGAAGAAGGTATTGTGTATCAGTTCCCCTTCACACCCAGCAGATTTGATCTTGTTGACAATGAAGTCACTAACGTTAATACTTCCCTGTGTCATACTACCTGGGGTGCTCAGGAATAGAGGGAGCAAACAAGGAGAGTTGGTCAGTGTTGGGTTAGAACAGACCAGTGGATTTCAATCACTATTTGGGGAAATCCTGGGGGTACCTTAAGCAGTAAGAAAGGGGCAGGGTGGGTGAGGACCCCACTTCATCAGAGCTCTTCTGTTCACAGCAGCTTTATGATGGTTTCTGCACAGCATTCATTTGAAAAAGAAGTCCTTAGTTAAAAAAATAAATAAAATTTGAAAATCACTGGACTAAGCTAATGCCCCTGAGTGCTCAGCTGTTCTATTGTAGTCCAGAAGACAAGTACAAATTGTGTAGCTGAAAATCAGACCTCAACAGTCCTTGTTGTTTATTGTTGTCCTTCCTGATTCCTAATTATTGTTTTCTTTCCTCTCTGTTCATAAGCCTGTTTTAAACAGCAGTTTTTAAAAAGATACTTTTTGATTCAAATTGCTCCAAAATGACAGTGAGGTATTTTTTTTACTTCCATTTTGTGGGAAAAAGCAACAGAGTTCCATAAAAATTCAGTGGACTTGGAATTACAGGAAAGACCTGGGGTCAAGGGGTTAAGTCCTGCTTTTGCTGTTGCCCAGCTTCAGCACTTCTGACAGTGGCTTAATTGTCCCCCGGGCAAGAATGAGAATAAAGGGGAAATGTTCTTTGCCTTCCATAAAGTACAACAAACACATGGTCCATTAGTCTTATTATCAGTAAGAACTCCGTGTGAATCCTTCCACTGATGTGCTTAAGTGATGGCATTTTCTTTAGTAATTTGTTCAATTCCTATATAACTAAGAGATTTTGACCGATTTAAAACTTTAAAAAGTGTAACTCATTAGTAATTAGATAAGTTGACATACTGAATCTGAATAATTCATGACCATCTTGTAAGTTGCTTTGATGCTTATGATGTAATTTATGATGTAATTTGGGTGGATGCATATATTGCTGCTATTGATCCGTTTGACTTTAGAGAACTGTGTGTTTATATTAGAAGTATTATGACTGGGAGTCCCATTGGGTGTCTTCAGCTCATCAATGGGGTCAGTCCAATTCCGTTTATTCTCATGATCCTAATTACTCTATACTTGGTGCTTCCTGTGTACCCGTCGTTGTGCTAAACACTTGAGCTCCAAACATTAACACACCCTGCCCCCACCTGGAAGAACATATGCTCAAGTTAGAGGAAATGGGGACACAAATGCCAAAGTGTAGTGCAATGTGGTAGGCATCATACTAGAGGAAACCTCAGGAGTAAACTTTCCATGCTATGAGTGCGTGGAAAGGCGTAGGTAGGGAAGGTTTCCTAGAACAGGTAGTGCTGCAGTTGAATCTTGAAAGACTAGGCAAGTAGAGCAGGGATGAGGGAAGGCACTGAAACTGTCACAAACAAAGACAGAGAAGGAACAAATTAATAAAGTGCAGGAAAATATAATCAGTAGCGTGCGGCTAAGGTAAATGAATCCAGGAGAGAAAAGCAGGAGATGATGCTAGACAGACAGCCTGGGGTCTGGGCATGGAGGGTCGGGCATATCACGCTGATCAAAAATCAGTTCCCAGGTACCCAGAGACACAGAGGAAATGGACAACATGTGTGCCAGTGTGCCCGTCAGTGGGGGATGGGAAGACACGTGTCGAGCCCTCTTCTATGACTCTGGCTTCTCACTAGTCATTGCATCTGGCCCTCCAAACATGTAGGGAAGTTGAAATCATGATGTAAATTTGCAAAAGTCGAATGGTCCAGAGACATTAAGTAAATGGCCTGTGGTCCCGTAAGTACTAAAAGACAAGTCCAGGATCCCAAAACAGCGCAGCCTTGGTCTGTTATCCCACAGGGTACTATTCTGAATGCCCCAGCATCAACATCTTCTCAACTGAAGACAAGACAGCAAGAATAGGGATAATCAAAACAGCAGGAGTAAGGTGAAATGGCCATCAGATACACTGGATTAATTATGAAGCATGTGAAGGGTCAAGCGATTAATACTTCCATCCCCAAGAGGCCAGTTCCAAGATCATAAACTCAGACGTATCTACAGAATAAGTGAGCTGTCAGTCTCAGTGCCTTGGGATATGGTGACCACTGTAAATGTTTCTACTTCGGATTCTGTAGAGGTTCACTATGGTCTCTTAAAAATGTAAAATTCTATGCTTTTGTGATTTTAATTATGAAAGGTATTAAATTCCTTTAGCTGCCACTGGGACAGGCATAGAGTCAGCATGTATAATTACTCTCCTATTTCGAGTTCTGAAGTCTCTTGTGTGAATTTGGTCCTTATCTTTCCCCCTCGTACTTCTGGTGGGCTTTCTATATAGCTCATTCTATAGGGAACCTGGAAAGCAGACCAGAGCAGAGCATCACTGAAAACAGATTCTATGTTCTGATAGCAAACGAACAAACACCCACGTGGTTCCTTATAAATCTTCTTACCTGAGACACACAGAGCACCCAGAGTCATTTCTAAGTGAGGTGGGGGATGACTGTCTCAATGTCAGATGGTGGGCACGGGCGTGGGTATGACCCGAATGAGGTGCACCCGATCCCAGAGCCCACACTCCTGCACCACCAACAATTAATTCCGGCCTCCCCGGAGCGAACGCTGGCTCTCTCTTAGCCTCTGCAGAAAACAGATCAGGCTGTTCTGAGAAATTATTAAGGCAAATGGGAGGCCACTGCACCAATATTGTCATATTAGAATGTTTAATTCTATAAGAAACCAGCTCAGAATACTTCTGGCTTTTATTGGAATGACCATAGCAATCGTAGAAACCAAAATAAGAGTATTTGCAAAATAAGTCATAGTATACCTAGAGCTTTTAAATCAACTCTGTAAAGTCTGTTTCATTATTGTCCTCATTTTATAGATAAAGACACAAAGTGGTGGATCTCTCAAAGTGTCAGGAATTGAGAGTTTTCTATAAAATATTATCCAAATTTATAGGCCAATAATAATCTGAACACATTTTAAGTAACATTTGGATTGTGTCCATGACCACGTTGCAATCAAATATTGCTGTGCATTAGTAGCTGCATTTTCCTCAGGGTTCAAGATCAAGTTGTTAAATGTAAAGGCCACTAAAGCGACAGCATTAACATTGTAACACTTCTGAACCAAGGTTGGACATTTGAGTTGTTTTTAATGCTGGTCTGAAGTTAACTGGCTGCTCATTATTTGCTAGTACTCTACTGAATACGGTAAGCACGTTCTATATGACATACAGCCCAATCTGAATTTGTGATTATCACCTCACCGATAAAATAAGAATAATAAGAGCAATTACCTCCAAGAAATATGATGAGGAGCAACTAAGACAGCAAATGGAAGCAGGGTACTTAGAAGAGTATCTGGCAAAGAATGGACATCTGACAAAGAATGGGTATTTGTATTACAGGAACATAGAAGAGGGGCATGCAAGCCACTTTACAGGTATGGGAGGAGAGATGACAGAGTTCTAACATGCCAAGAAAGGACAGGTCAGAGGGCCCAGCAGGTAGAGTGATGTTGTTGGCCATCGTACCAGCAACCACACTATACAGACACTCCCTCCCTTTTCTCTGAGCTAAGGAGATCGAGGCATAGAAACAGGGAGTAAGGGGGAACCAGAATCCCATTTCCCTGCAGTCTTCCAAATACAGGTGATTTTGACTTTCAATATTACAGACAGAGCCTTCAGATGACATCAATAGGCCATTTGAAAATTGTGTCTACCAACGAGGACTCTACAGACAGTAGATTCTTTAATTAAGGTGACTGCAGTCACTGCATCATTACGATGTAGAAAATACTGCAACATCCCACATTTGAAAATGCCTAATCTCGCCAATAAAACATTTATAGCTTTGACACTTTGATTTTCTAGTATTTTACTTCCAATTCTTCTTCATTAAAAGCATTTCCCCAAACTGTGCGCAATTTTGTTAGCAGTTGGCAAACTGGATGCTTAATATTTAATCTAATTGAGAACATTACACAACTCAAACTGAACAAGCAATTTAGTTGTCAGATCATCATAAAATCCCAAACACCTTTCTGATGAATGTCTTTATTTTTAAAGTCTAGTTTGAAGAAGGCTCTGACTTAACTAAATACTATCCATCAACTCAATCGGATGCATGTAATCGGATGCCTTTAAAAATTCCCAAACAGTCACTAAGTGTGATATTTTAAAACCACGAGAGATCACATGCTGAGTGAAAGAAGCACGCCCTCCATTGTCAGGGTCAACCTGAATTTAAATGCTGGCTTTGCAGACTGTAACCTCTTCAGGGCTCTACTCCACATGTGTAATCACTGACTCTATCTATCTATTAAAAATAATTTTGGAATGAGATACCATCTATAATACAAGATTGATGACATGCTTTAGTTATACAATAAATCAAAAGCCTGGTTGATATTAAGTGTACCATATGGTCACTCCATAAATAGTAGATACAATGAATAAAATAATAATGATGATTGTTATCATTATTATAGTTAATCCTATTATTTTTATTAATAACATTTTAGTGTTAATAAAACATCATCTCATTTTTCCTCCTAATCAGATCACATTCGAGAGTTACAGGAGGCAGGCAGAGGGAGCAATGGGAGAGGTCAGTTACATTCTGGGCGTTATTTTCAATTTGATGCAATTCCTCTTTGTTTTACTTGATGCCTTTGATTCTTTAAGACTTGGCTCTCTGCTCTGGCAGAAACACCTTTTGGGAATAGGATTTTAGCTTGTTCAGCATCAAACACGGAGGAGGTTTATCTCCCTTGCAAACTGCTGTTTGTGGATATAAGCAAGAGAAGGGTAGATGCAAGAGGTGAAAAGAAACAGGAGTACAAAGGAGGGAAGATTCGATGAACTCAAGGAGGAGCAGAGAGAAAGCAACAAGCTCCACTGGGCTGGAACCCACACAGAGGTGGGCACGAAGTAGGCACCACACAGAACAGGAGGGCCTGATGGATGTGAGCTTCTCAGCAGCCCTGGAGACTTGTGGCCGGAAGTCTGCTCTCAACCCAGCTCACAATAACTCAACACGTGGGCCCCGTGGGTTTGTTACGAAAGCTGCTCTAATCCAGAGGCCAAAGCCTGGCCCCTCTCCCCGTGGTTTCTCCTTGTCCTGACTTTAATTGCCCGGATACCAGTCTGTTCTGACCCTGAAACCAGTCTCCCATCCCAACCTACCAGCATCTGTATGCCTTCACCTTACCAAACCCATGTCACAGATGCCCTGGGGATAGACCCTTGCTGATTCTCAACAGAGATCATAGTAAATTCAAGTTTTTCTCTCCTTGGAGACGACTCTGTCATTTCCTTTACACAAATGTTACTTTTAGTAATACTTCTACACTGAGGCAAGAGCAACTTCTTTCAAGAAGAGTTTTGGGTGGTTTTGACCCTAATTATGGTTGATATTATTACAAACAGCCATATTTTAGAATGGAGTAGAATATACATACATAAAATATTTACCATGGTGCCCACGTCAATCCTGTATACTTTTCTTCAAGAATCATTGATCGGGTGTTGTTTCTGGGCTAGGCACTAAGCAAAATGCTCTTAGGAAATGTTAAAAGATTACTGGTACAGGATTTCTGGGTTCAAGCCCCTCGTAGTTCAGTGTGTGAGGCAGCACACAGGGATAAATGGTTTTGCTGCGGCTTGGGAAGTGCTGTGATAAATTTATACACAAATGCTACTGCAGCACGCATGCACACACACACACACACACACACACACTCACAAAGTATCTGTAACATTCTTGGGCCAGTCAAGAAAAGTGCCATGTAAGAAGTGACCCTATAATTTAAAAGACACAGATTTTTTTTAAAAAAAAAAAAGGAGGATGAAAATTCCAGGCACATATGTGAAGGCTCATGTAAAGGACAACCTTTTGCAGAAGTGAAAAAAGAAAATGAGTATGGTTTTAGCACAGCATACATGTGGGGATAAGGTTGAAGATGAGTTTAGATTTAGGGGTATAAAATAAGGCAGTATGAAGGCCTCTCTTGCTTGTCATGATGATAAATGTAAGGTTCATCATCTCAGATTAGCCTAGGTGAGATGCAGTAGAGGGAGGAGGGTCAGACGACCAGAGACAAATTGGGAAGCTGTGCATTTTCCAGGTAAAAGGGCATCTGCTTAGGCAGTAGAAGAGGGATAAGGCAGGGGTTACAAACCCAAGCCACTTAGAGTTTGAAGGAATCAGTCACTGACGTGGATGTAAGAGAGAAGGGATCAAAGATGATCCTGAGGCTGCTGGTGACTCACTCAAATGAGCAACACAGAAAAAATGTTTGGGTCCCAAGAGGATGATGCCAGCTGAACAGATACATTGGTTAAGATTAAATCTCTAGAGTCCAGCGGCTTGGGATGAAATCCCAGTGCCGTCATTCACAGTCTACCTGGTCTTGGGTATGCCTCAGTTTCCTTGTCTGCAAAACGAGGGAAACAGAAATAGCTTCTTCATAGGCTGCTAGCAAAGAGTACATCAGCTAGTGTGTGCAAAGGCTTAAGACGGGCTGGAAAAGAGTAAGGACTCAATATATTTTAGCTAACATTAGTCTAGTAATTCACTGAAAGTATGGAGTCTGCTCTGAACCTACAGGCAAGGCTGAGCCAAAGTCAGAGCGCTCCCTGAAGCCCCCAGCAGACATTCTGGCGGCCACAAGCAGGCAGCATTTTCGCTGAAAGCTCTCTTGGGAAAGAGAATGAGATCAATATGGAAGAGGATTCCCTGTGCTACCCAGAGAAAGCAGCCAATGAGGCAGAGAGAATGGCAGAAGTCAGCAAGGAATGAGAGTCAGTTCCAACAATTACTAGTGGAGCAGACTCTGTTAAAGCGAGAGGGTCAGTCAACATAGTAGAGGCCTGCAGACCAGGAGCCGCTCTACACCTGGAACGGTCTGAGGACGTAATTCATTCCGAGAGGGTTTCACTGACAGGTCTACTCCTGGAATGGAGGTCCAGGGTGAGTACCAATAAAAATATAAACGACTGGAATAGAACTTTCTACGAAGTCATGAGCAAGATTCACAACTATTTACAACTATTGGGGGGTCACTTAAATAAAAGAGGGGTTATCTAATCAATTCAGGGGTAGGATTTTTCAGAATAACTTCTAATAACATTCATGCACATGATATTTATTGAGTGCCACATGCTCACCCAGAGGATGAGGGTTACAGGGTAAAGGAAGATGTGGTCTGTCCCCACAGGGCTTTCCATCCAGCAGAGAAGACTCAACCGTTTCCAGTGAGATGAGCATTGCACAAAGGGGAAAAGAGGGATCACTGAGGGTTCACACCAGCCTAGGTTCTCAGACAAACCCTCCTTGGGCAAGTAACATTCATTCTGGATCCTGAAAGATGCGCGGGGGGAAAAAAAAAAAAATCTGATGTACTGCCTTTCTCACTCATTTGAAAAAAAAAAATTTCAGTTCCCTGTTATGTTTGCAAACAGATGCCACTTGAAGAACATAGCTGTCTCAAGACTAACCATTTCTAAAGGGGAGGAAACTGAGGCATGAGACCCTGTAACCAGTAGGCTGCAGAGCCTACACAGGCCCTCAGCTCTAGAGACTACCAGCTTCTTTCCTTCCCAGCTCTGTGAACTTGGGCAAATAACACAACCTCTCGGTGTCTTAGTTTCCTGATGCATAGTTATAATAACAGTAGCCTCAGAGTTGTTGTAAGGGCTACGTGAGATGATCTATGTAAGTGTTGGCTGTCAACATCATCATCAACATCGTACAGCACTGGGCAAAGGTGCCCACTTAGGTCGTGAGTCTGGAAACTTTATCCATGATCTATGTGCACGTAAAGGATTACTAAATTTAAAAATGTGCCTTATGGCTAGAATTATCTGTATATCTCCAGAGACTCCTATCTAGACAACCAAATGAGAGAGTTGAAAGAGCTTGTAGCTTCAGTGCTGGAAGAACTGATTTTGGAATTCCAATATCCTCCTCTATAAAAGGTGAAAAACAAGCCTTGACTCTGGACTTCCTCATGAGTTGTTCATTGTTCACTCATCATTCGTTTACACAACAATAGTTAATGAGGCACTGGGTCCAGCAGAGTTCAAGAAAGACATGGTTCCTTCCTCAGAGCTTTTGTGGTGATGGGGAGACAATGGGAATAAAACATAGGAAGTAGATGGTTACCATGAAATAACCATCAGGTAAAGACATGAAACTCACGGGCTCCTTCTAGGCAGGATTTCAAGTTCAGGGAATTCTCGTTTCTGTGATAAAAATGATCTCTCTCTTCCAAATAATAGCGAGACTATTAATGGAAAACATACTTAACCTCCACCCCTTCATACGAAGTATAATTGATAAACTCTAATGGGTGCAAATGTATTGTTGATGGAAACATGATAACTCAGATTACTTCCAAATATCTGAGCAATGAGACTGGGGAAAAAGAAAAACTGAATCCATGTAAGTGTAGCTCTTGAGTTAAAATTCTTTTGTGCACATGAGCAAAAATAGCAATAATTCAACTTCTATTCCTTCTAATTGTAGCTGTACTAAAAATAATAAGAAAAATAAAAACAGCAGAATGAAAATAGGAGAAGAGGTCTAGCCTTTATTCAATATTGACCATGTGCCAATCACTTTAAATACATTAACCATGAGAACAACCCACGGGGCTAGCATTATGTTCTGCTCAGAACCACAATTTAGTTTAGTGCAATATACAAAAGAGAGCAATCGCTTCAGAATTGTATAGAAGTGGGTTAGAATTTTGGTTCAGATAAGTGCTCTTAGGAAAACTGTTTGGCCTCTCAGATCCTTAGTTTCTTCATCTATAGAGTGGGTTTCATAATAAGAAATGTTCATGGATGTTAAAAAGCTCAGAAGAGATCCTGTTTGCAAAACCTGAACCTTGTGTACATCACATAGTCCTTGCTCAATAAATATCCCTCTCTAGTTTTTCTGGGTACTGGATTTCTTGCCTCCTAAAGTGTGCTACAGCTGTTGAGTCTACACTCCAGAAATCCTGTTCAATGACCTGCATCCCCCAAAGACACACACACACAAATAAAGTGTTTCCCATCAGGCTAAGCAACACAGCCAAGAAATTTCTTACCAGACACTGGCAATATGCCCTTCAAAAAATTAAACTGAACCAAACTAGAAAATAAAGCCATTTATAAAATCCCAACGGCAAATATAAGTTGAAATGAGTTGAAAACATTGCAGGCGATGATAAATATCACGTGCTTACTTACCAAGCTAACTCAGCGTACATTATATGGGAAGATGCCATTAATAATCACACAGCTGAACACTAGTGATTTGGTCTCCATGGGAACAGAAGGTACTATCACACCACTGTTCTTTGATGGATCTTTTATTATTTCAATATTTGAAAAGTGATTTTTCAAGATGATAGAAACTATCAAACGTATTCAATTATGCATAACACTGGAGATAGAAAGTGTGGAGTTTTGGAATATTCCATTGGTCCTGCTCATTTTTCAGCAAGGAAAAAAAGGACCCTGATTAGGAGAACAGGCTGATCTTTTGGGGGAAAAGATCACAATATTCAGTTTTCCTGTAATTTCTAGAAATGCTAAGCCTGGAACCTGCCCCTGGTGGCTTTCATCGTGGGGCTGACTTCCTGCCTTTAGTCATGTTACAAAAGCCCACCAGGTACCAGCAAATGCTCAGAGCCCTGTAAACTTGGGGAGAACACTCAGCAATCATATAGTAAAGAGTATCAAATCTGTTTAAACGTTTGAGTTGGAGACTGAGAAAATATCAAAAGAACGGTTTAAGGTAATAAGTGATGAAGACCATACCACTCCCAATTAGCCAAAAACAAATAAACAAAACCAGAGTTGTCCTTGAAGTTTCTCTTCCTCACCCAGACCTATTTATTCTCCCTCCAAAATGCCTCTCACTCTCAACACTATTCATTTCCTGGGATCATTACCTGCGGGCAGGTTCGTTCCTGGATTACTGCAAGGGCCACCCATACCACCGCCTGTTTCCCTGTTTCCCTCCTTCCCTCTAGGAGCTATCGGGTGACAGAGACACAGGTACGCCTGTGTATGCAGGTGCTGGTGATAAGCTGTTAACAGGAGCTAGTACACGGACAGCAACCTTTGCAAGGTTGACCTTGTCCCTTGAACTAAGTGACACGCTTTAATATATTAATACATTGACTTCTCATCCCCAAACTACGAATTTCCCACATCAATAGAATTTATTTATTTATTTTTTTTAAATATAATTTATATTTTACAGATGTGTTTAACTCAGGTATAGAGAGAGTAAGAGACTTGTCTAAAATTACACACACACACACACACACACACACACACACACTCTCACTCACTCACAGGGTCGAGAACAGAAAATTAGCAACCTAGATCCAGAGTCCAGGGTTCATGGAAGATACTGTAGACACTCAAGCAGGTATATGCTTTGAAATGCTTGGGTTTCCCAAAGATGACAATATTGTAACGAGAGCCCTCTGGCACATGGTTGAGTCATCCTTTTAGCCTGGAATCTGGAGAAGACCTGCTGTTTCATTCAGACCGGCATTCTTACGAATGTAGTTCAAATATCACTCCAACCAGCAACTGAAGTGCTATTCTGGGACACTGTGGAAAGGCCCTACTGTGTTCAGCTGCTAGTGAGAAACACATAGCCAGCTGTTGAGCCTGGAGACTCCGGAACACTGCCTGGGTTTGTATTCTAGACCGCTGCTCCCTAGCTGGTTCCTTGAGCTTCCTGTGCTCTAGTTTCCTCAACTTCAAAATGACTCCAAGAATAACCTGGTTCGTAGCCTGTCATTATAATTAAATGAGTAAATAGATATAAAGAACTCAGAAGCGTGTTGGGTACATCAATTATGTTGATGGTGGTGATGGTGGTGGCGATGGTGGGGATTAAAATAAGCGATGTGTTTACCCCACAAAAGACTTCTTCGGACACTCATTTTCAAGCCTTTTATTCAAACAGCTGGTGTAGAGTTCAGCTCATGGTTTACAAGGGAATAGAAAATAGAACAGCAACAACAAGAAGTACCTGCACATGTATCATTGTTTAAAGTTTCCACTAAAGGTCGGGGGGACGGGAATAACTGCTTCGGTCAACACTGAGTAACAGAGACCAAGTTTACTCTCCCATTTGAAATAACTAAAACTCCACATAAAATATATGAAACAACAGTTTTCAGATACTGGGCATCAGGCTGCCTAGACTAAAAGTGAGCCCTACAACTGTCCTGACAGACCGCCTGCAGGGAGTTTCCATGGCATGATGCAGGAAAGTGGAATGCAAGTAAATCCTGGTAGACTCTCTGAGTTGAGGAGATGGAGCTGAGAGCACAAGGAGGTCAAGGGGCCCAGAGCCACAGGACAAAATACTGGAGAGGAGAGCAGAGCAAACAAGTCCCAGAGCTCCTACACAACCGAGAATAACTGGTGTAGCAACAAATCGAAGTGGAAAACCTCACTATTTACCAGACAGGTAGAGAACTAAGAAGGGCATTGTCCTAGTAGTTGGGTAAAATTGCCCTAAAGACTTAAGACTTCTCTGGTCCTTCCTAACAAGTCTTAAAAGCAAGTCTTGGTGGGGGAAGGGGGTTGGTCAAACTGACTCCAAATAACTTAAGTACATCTCATAACAAAGTTCTAAATATGCAAAATATATATAGTATTATATATATATATAAAGATCTATATCCATATAAAGATACAAATATCTCTATAAAGATATATCTATATAAAGATATAGATATATAAATATAGCACTGAACATGAAAAAGGTAAATTCACCATGCCTGACTTTGAATTACCAGGCACACAAAGAATCGAGAAAATACAACACACAATGAGGAGAAAAATCAAGCAAAAGAAACAAATGCAAAATGGCACAGATGATTAAAAAAAAAGTTCTCAGCAAAGAGAGTTACAGCAAGGAAAAGAAGGTGAGACAGGGAGTGGGAGGTGGAGACATGGAGGAGAGACAAGAGGAGCTGGAGAGAGAGAGAAGGGGAGTTGAGAGGTGGCAGAAGCAGGAAGACAACAGAGAGGGGGATAAACAGAGCGAGCCATCTAAGTGAGGGGGAAACGAGGGACGCGACGCCTGGCTAGAGGACAAGGCTGATTTAGGGGCAGGACCAGGAAGGGACAAAGCAGGACACAAAACGTGATGACACAGGGAGATCAGCTCGGTGCTCTGTGACCACCTAGAGAGGTGGGATAGGGAGCGTGGGAGGGAGACGCAAGAGGGAGGGGATGTGGGGATATACGTGTGCATATAGCTGATTCACTTTGTGATACAGCAGAAACTAACACACCATCGTAAAGCAATTATACTCCAATAAAGATGCTAAAAAAAAAAAACGTGATGACAGAGTAGAAGAGCAATCACCTGCTCTACTTGTTTTTAACTCATCGTAATTATAATGTATGATTTAATGATATAAGTATTTATTTAATATATACACCTCCCCCAATAAACTCCCCCCAGCAGTATCCTGCTTGTCCATGACAGCAGGACAACACAGCTCTTACTGCAGTCTCACCAAAGCTGAACAGATACAGAAACAGAGCAAGGGGGTCAAGTTACTGAATATGTTAAAGAAGAAAAAGAGTAAGTATTGCTGTTGCTTTACTGACCGGGGCTCTGAGTCTCTGAAGGTTCACGGACTTACTCAAGAACAAAAGCTAGTAAAGGGCAGAGTTCCATTTAAATACGGGTTTCTTTACTCCAAGTGTAGGCCACGCCTAAGAGCCAGAACATAAAATGCTTCTTTTCAGTAACTCCTGCCAAGTCTTTAACTCCTCAATGAATAGTTATGCTCAAGCTACAGTTTTTATTTTCTCAGATGGAGCAGTTATGAGTACAGAGAGGGGCTCAGGGTGCATCTCTACTATATTCAGGAGAAAGAAACATTCTATAAAGCTGCAGGTGAGGGAGAAGCAATGGGATGGACAGGGTACGGCAGGGTGGGGACATGCCAAGAACGTGAGGCTCTTACACACTGTGGACCAGGTCTCTGCATAGGTAGCTTCCAAGGCCAGGCACACAGGGGTTAGACAGAGTCTGCCACACTGGGCTCTCCTCTGAAGCTTTGTACTCGTGTGACGTGAGGCAAGTTGGTCCACCTCTCTGAGTCTCAGTTTCCTTGTGTCAAAATTCCAAGTGGTGATGTTTAGCTCAGAGGGTTATCATGGGCATTAAATAGGATAAAGCACAGAGAGCATCAAGAATCGTGTAACAATGGCTGTTCACCTAGAGTCCCTTTTCGGGGGGCACCTGTTGGTCCGAAACTACACAGTGAGGAATAGTTACTGCCCTACTGCCCCCAATACTTGCAATCTAGAAACTCAAAGTCTAGCGAGAGACTGGCTAGAAAACGAGCAGTGACAGTGAAATACAAAGTTTGCGATGGTAAGAATGAGCAAGAAGATACTTGGGGTCCCAAGAAGGGCCTCCTAACCCAATCTGGGGTCAGAGGAGAGGATGGGAATTGGAGGAAAAAATGCTACAATCAACAAAGCCTAATTAGAATATGCAGAATCACATATGTTAAAGCTTGGATCACCTTCTTCATAGACATGAAACAAATCCCCACTGAGCCAGGGATCTTACTGAGCTTTCCTCCAAGTTGAGCACCTGTATGTGTGCATTATCCCAAGCTCAGACAGGTGATGAGCTCAAGGACTAGAGTGACAGAGCCTGGGTTTGTACCCAAGTGAGTCCAACTCCAAAGCCTGTACCTTTTGGTTCATTCCAGGAGACCTCGACTCAAGGATGCTTCAGAACCACCTGGGGAGATTTTTTTAACTACTGCTCTCTAAACCTCACTCTAGCGGGGCTGAATTGGAATCTCTGGAAATAGGGCTCAGATATGCACAATGTTTAAAAAGAAAGCTTCCCAGGAGATTCTGATGTGCACTCCTGGTTAATAATTATCCCCAACCACAGGGGCAGCCCCAGGGAAAGCCTCTCTCTGCCTGTGACCTGGTATCATGTTCAAGATTGTTTACTGCCAATAAGCTACTAAGAAGTGCAAATGTGTTGGACATCTGCTGTCTATGCCTATGGTAACAAATATACTGAGGGCTAAGAAGCCATGGAGCTTGACAGGCACATGTTGGCAGTGGGTAGAGCTGCCTTTGACAAGGTAGGTTTGACAGGCTGAGCTGAACTCCAGACCCTCTTGAACCAGCTTACTGGGGGTGAATGGCATGTATGTCAGCGTTTAGGTTGCCTATCTGAATTTCCCTTTCTTCCTTTTTAGTATGAGTGTACCTTTAGTCCAGGATGAGACTTGGGAAAAGGAGGAAGGAAGGGAGAGGGTAGCTAGGCTTGCAAGTGCTGCCTGCAAGTGATCAAGAGGACCTTGATCACCCTCTGGCTCCCAGGATGCTCTCCAGCCATCTGCTTGTGGCATCTGCCCTTCCGGGGCCAGCTAACATCTTAGACTGAAGACAGAAGCAGGGCCCTCACGGAAATAAGTGTGCACTGCCCTGCTAGTCTGCTGATCGGGTTCAAACCAGAACACAGCTACTTTGTGGGGATTGCTTCACCTTTCCTGCAAAAACCACATTTGCCTAGGTATGCGCTCACCTGTGTGTGTGTGTGTGTGTGTGTGTGTGTGTGTGTGCGCACACATCACACTCACATGGGCAACAGTGTCACCAAAAAGTCAATCAGCCAGCTGCTATGTGTTTTCATTATTGGAGGAAGGCATTTAAAGGAGTATCACTGGGTTCACATCCCTAAGTGCTCTCTCCCAGCATTCCATCTGTTATGTCTTCCTTGTTGGTACCCTCGGCATGGGGTCTGGGAGAAACTGAGTCCAAAATTGTCACCACCAAGGATGCCTGGTCCTGGTACTGGAGACCTTTCATGGTCTGGCCCATCTTCCACTAAACCCTACTGTGCATCCTAGATCTCAAGACCACACCACAGCCTCTAAACAGGTTTTGCATGTCAGACTTCTAGTCTTTGATAAACATAGATTCCTTCCTCCAGAGATCCATAGTTATAGTCAGGGTAGGTCAGACTGTGCTGCAGTAACAAATAACCCTGAACTCTCAGTGTGTAACGCTACCGAAGCTGAGTTATCACTTATGCAAAAGTTACTGCGGGTAAGCAGTTTTTTGTGAGCAGGTGTCCTAAAAGCAGGGACTCAGGATCCAGGGTCCTTCCATCTTCCTACGCTCCCACCTCTAACACGCATTCTCCAACATTTCCACAGAATGAATGGAAAGCATAGAGCACCATGCAAAATATTTTTAAGGTACATGCCTTATGTATTCCACTGGCTGGAATCCAGGCATATGGCCCCAAACTAACTGCAAGCGAGGCTTGGAAAGAGATCTTCAAATGTGCGCATTAAGGGGAAATGAGATTGGTGAGAATACAGCCCAGCTCTACCACCACTGTCATCCATCACCAACCATCTGTTCCACTCTTCTTCCCACTCCTGCAATACCTTCATACCAGCAAACAACCCTAATCTTATGGACCCACTACATCATATTCCAACTGTAGGGTTTCCTGAGTGATGGGAGGTGGTCATGACAATAGGTCTGAATCGGGCTCTTCTTGGTCCAACAAATAAACATCTAAAAATATAAATTAACTGTCCTTCACAATGCACAATAGGAGAGGGTAACTGACATGGGCACTCCCACTAGGAATGAAGAAGAACAGGAGACACAGAGCAGACATAGGTCTACAGCAATCTTGAAATCCTGCTGGGCCAACAAAGGGTAGGCCCTCTGGTTGGGTGTGGGAAAGCCTTGATGACACACACATTCTGCTTTGGAACTCCTTGGTCCATTCCCCTGGATCCATGTAACTAGTGGCCCCTGGCTCTGTTTTCTGGGGCACTGAGGGGGCAGTGGGGGACATGATCCCTTGGGGGGATACAGCATTCAAAGTCTATCTCTTGCTCTATAGCATCAGAGGCCCAAGGGTTGAGATTATCTCTGAATAAAGATCGTCTTGTAGACTAAGATGGTGGTTTCTTCAACAATATAATTTTCTTAAAAACCTAGGCTGTCCAAAATTCAACACCAATTTATGATAAAAACCCTCCAGAAATTAGGCATAGAGGGAACTTACCTCAACATAAGAAAGGCCATATATGACAAACCCACAGCCAACATCGTCCTCAATGGTGAAAAACTGAAACCATTTCCACTAAGATCAGGAACAAGACAAGGTTGCCCACTCTCACCACTATTATTCAACATAGTTTTGGAAGTTTTAGCCACAGCAGTCAGAGAAGAAAAAGAAATAAAAGAAAACCAAATCGGAAAAGAAGTAAAGCTGTCACTGTTTGCAGATGACATGATACTACACATAGAGAATCCTAAAGATGCTACCAGAAAACTCCTAGAGCTAATCAATGAATTTGGTAAAGTAGCAGGATACAAAATTAACGCACAGAAATCTCTTGCATTCCTTTACAATAATGATGAAAAATATGAAAGTGAAATTAAGAAAACACTCCCATTTACCATTGCAACAAAAAGAATAAAATATCTAGGAATAAACTTATCTAAGGAGACAAAAGACCTGTATGCAGAAAATTATAAAACACTGATGAAAGAAATTAAAGATGATACAAATAGATGGAGAGATATACCATGTTCTTGGATTGGAAGAATCAACAATGTGAAAATGACTATACTACCCAAAGCAATCTACAGATTCAATGCAATCCCTATCAAACTACCACTGGCATTTTTCACAGAACTAGAACAAAAAATTTCACAATTTGTTTGGAAACACAAAAGACCCCGAATAGCCAAAGCAATCTTGAGATAGAAAAACAGAGCTGGAGGAATCAGGCTCCCTGACTTCAGACTATACTACAAAGATACAGTAATCAAGGCAGTATGGTACTGGCACAAAAACAGAAATATAGATCAATGGAACAGGACAGAAAGCCCAGAGATAAACCCACGCACATATGGTCACCTTATCTTTGATAAAGGAGGCAAGAATATACAGTGGAGAAAAGACAGCCTCTTCAATAAGTGGTGCTGGGAAAACTGGACAGCTACATGTAAAAGAATGAAATTAGAACACTCCCTAACATCATACACAAAAATAAACTCAAAATGGATTAAAGACCTAAATGTAAGGCCAGACACTATCAGACTCTTACAGGAAAACATAGGAAGAACACTCTATGACATAAATCACAGCAAGATCCTTTTTGACCCACCTCCTAGAGAAATGGAAATAAAAACAAAAATAAACAAATGGGACCTAATGAAACTTAAAAGTTTTGCATAGCAAAGGAAACCATAAACAAGACAAAAAGACAACTCTCAGAATGGGAGAAAATATTTGCAAGTGAAGCAACTGACAAAGGATTAATCTCCAAAATTTACAAGCAGCTTATGCAGCTCAATATCAAAAAAACAAACAACCCAATCCAAAAATGGACAGAAGACCTAAATAGACATTTCTCCAAAGAAGATATACAGATTGCCAACAAACCCAAGAAAGAATCCTCAACATCATTAATCATTAGAGAAACGCAAATCAAAACTACAATGCGATATCATCTCACACCGGTCAGAATAGCCATCATTAAAAAATCTAGAAACAATAAATGCTGGAGAGGGTGTGGAGAAAAGGGAACTCTCATACACTGTCAGTGGGAATGTAAATTGATACAGCCACTATGGAGAACAGTATGGCGGTTCCTTAAAAAGCTAAAAATAGAATTACCATACGACCCAGCAATCCCACTACTGGGCATATACCCTAAGAAAACCATAATTCAAAAAGAGTCATGTACCACAATGTTTATTGCAGCTCTATTTACAATAGCCAGGACATGGAAGCAACTTAAGTGTCCATCGACAGATGAATGGATAAAGAAAATGTGGCACATATATACAATGGAATATTACCCAGCCATAAAAAGAAACAAAATTGAGTTATTTGTAGTGAGGTGGATGGACCTAGAGACGGTCATACAGAGTGAAGTAAGTCAGAAAGAGGAAAACAAATACCGTATGCTAACACATATATATGGAATCTAAAAAAAAAAAAAGGTCATGTAGAACCTAGGGGCAAGACAGGAATAAAAGACGCAGACCTACTAGAGAATGGACTTGAGGACACGGGGAGGGGGAAGGTAAGCTGGGACGAAGTGAGAGAGTGGCATGGACATATATACACTACCAAACGTAAAATAGATAGCTAGTGGGAAGCAGCCGCATAGCACAGGGAGATCAGCTTGGTGTTTTGTGACCAGCTAGAAGGGTGGGATAGGGAGGGTGGGAGGTAGGAAGATGCAGGAGGGAAGAGATATGGGGATATATGTATATGTATAACTGATTCACTTTGTTATAAAGCAGAAACCAACACAGCATTGTAAAGCAATTAAACTCCAATAAAAACGTTAAAAATAAAAAAACCTAGGCTGTCAATGCATTTGTTTCTAGTCTCTTCTATGAGCTCTTAAATCTGCTTCATTTCTTTGATTTTGTCTTCAGGTTTCTCCTAGAAACTGAATGGAAGCTGACTTAAAGCTTTCTAGGTCGCTATATAGGAGATTTGGGGCATTAATCTGATTTTTGCCCCAAGTCTCTGTCACTTTATTTAACTGAGAAGTTTTCCTGGGCTCTGTCACTCAAAGTTTGTTTGTCTGTCAGTCTGTCTGTTTTTGTTTTTGCTTTTTAAAATAGTGATCTTAACACTTGTGTTCAAAAAGAAATAGGTTTTTCCAACTTTGCCACTCCTAGAATTTCTGCCCAGACTTTCTCTGTTCCTTTCCATGCCTGTTTGAAGGACAGGTCATTCCTTCCCGAGCTCACCTGTTTCTTGTAACATCTCACGAAACACAGCCGCACGTAGTGCAGACACACTTCTAATGTTCTGTTTTCCAACCTCTTGTCCCAGAGCAGCAGTTCTCAGTTGGGGACGATTTTGTCTCCTGGGGACGTTTATCAATGTCTGGAGATATTTTTGGTTGTCACAAATGAGTAGCAGGTGCTATTGGCATCTAACGGGTACAGACCAGGGATATTGCTAAACACCCTGCAATGCACAAGCAGCGCCCACAGCGAAGAATTACCCCACGGTGTCCCCAGATGTCCCAAGATGTCAACAGTGCTGAGTTTGAGAACCCTCCCCTTAGACATACAGCTCAGCAGGCCTGTGGTCTGCCTTCCAAGTTCTCAGAGGTAACAGTTTACCAGATGCCCTACCACCCTGGAACACAGATCCTCATGTGTCCATCTTCTGATATCAAAGTCTCCATGTCTAGATGCCTGATTGCTAAAGTCAGTGCCAGGCATTTTCTGTTTGCACTGTGCCTGACACACAGAAAGAAACACGTTTTTCTTCATTAATACTAAGTTCTGTAACAAGCAACCGGTACATCTCTGTTTCTTAATGTTATTTTTTTTTCTTTTCTGTTTTCCCAAAGTCTGATACAGGTCAGTGGCTCTCCAGTGTGGCTCTCCTCCAAACAGTGTCTTATGTTTTGTGCCACTGACATCTTAAACACATGACCCCTGGGGTCACCACTGAAAGGAAAGAAAGGCCAGAGAATCAAGCAAGATGTTTTAAGAGTGGGGGAAAGAGGCCTATATCGCTTCTCCTCCCATTTAAATGGCCACAACCTAGTCCCAAAACCTAAACCTAATTGCGAGGAAAACAGTCCTTAGGGACACCTAAAAGAATGAAGGAGATTTGGGACCATCTCCAGTCTCTTCCACACCCACCCGAACACCAAGGTTCTGCGTGTCCTAATTTAGCACATCTGCAGGGGGTGGTCTCTGCTGGGGTCACACAGCACCGACATTGGCGGAAATCCCTTCTAGAATCTCCAAATTCTGGCTCCTATAGCAGTGACCCTTACACTAAGACCACAGTAAAGAGAAAAGGCCTTCTCTTTGATGTCAAGACTTCCACTGGGGGATATGCGCCCAGCTTGATGTCAAGAAAGAACCAAATGAATAACCACTATTCTGGGCAAAGTCAACTACAGGCCCTCGCCATCTATCAAGAACCGGCTGAGAGATTTGGGTCCCACAAATCCATTCACAGTGAAATGCTTTATGTTCAGTCCTTGTTTCCACATTAACACAACACTAAACATATCTTGGCAGAGTTAGAGTCAACCCCCGGCCAACTGCCTTTCTGGCTGTAACTGTGCCCCCCTCTCTAACTTGGTCATCAGTATTTGCAGTGGTCAAAGCATCTGGGACACCACCCCCTGGATTCCCTCCTTTCCCTTCCCGGATTCCCTCCTTTCCCTTCCCGGATTCCCTCCTTTCCCTTCACGTATGCTTAGGACACGTGGTGGACCCTCCCACAGCGCAGATCAATGCCACAGTCAATCCTACACTCTAGCCTCAAATCACCTCAAACACCTAGTTCTGGTAAAGAACCACTGTATTCTCAGGAAGCCACCAGCCAGGTTCCCTCCCCTCCCCTCAACAACTGACAATCCATTTATTAGACTCAGATCAGAGATCCTTCACTCTGAGAAGTGTTTCCTGACTGCATCTGACTCTAGGGAACCTGGCCTTCCTTTATGCTTCGCTAGCAGACCCCTATCCAAAGACCGACCCCCTGCAGTGTGAGGTCCTCCTCTCTCTCTAGGCTGTGCTTGTCTAACTCATCACGAGGTCAATGAAAATAGGTGCTCTATAGAAACATGTTAAATAAAGTAATAAATCAAAGCTTCAAGCCAAGGATATTCTCTCTAAAAAAAAGAAAGATGGGCCAAATGACTTCGAAGGTCCTGAAGGTACTGATGTCTAGCCCTGGAAGATGGAGGGCTTGGGAAGACACTAGCCCATGGCAAGAGATGGATCTAGACCCAGTCCTGCACCCTGTTACCTACTGGCTGAAAAATCGACTTACATTTTCTCCTGCAGAGAAGCCTGCCCTCAGTCACCCTGATAATCTTGAGACCACCCCGTTACATGTTCCAGCAGTGCTACAGCACTGTAGATGATTCTTTCTTAATGTTTATCTTGCATGAAATAACTTTTTCAATATTTTTTTCTGGCAAAATTGTAAATTCCAGTAAACGAGGGATGGGGCTAATTTGTTCATGATGACTTCACTCATCCTCCCGCTTGAGCATTAACTATAAGCATTGTCTGAAAAGGTGCAAAAGGAATGGCTTAGACTCAGGCTCCTCAAAAAAAAAATATTATTATTTGCAAAAAAGGAGCACACTTTAATATAATTATTGATTCAAGAGATACCTGGGTTAAATGCTTGGTGCCAAGTGTGGCAGACACAGCCCCAACGCTTACAGGAGGATTAAAGGAGACGAGCAGGTGAGAAATGATTCCAAGTGGACAGAGAGCAGGGGTCAGACTCAGCATCCCTGGGCTCATGCCCCAGCCCTGCCAGGGACCGGCTATCTGACGCTGAGCAATTCGCTGAAGTTCTTAGAGCTTTCGTTTCCTCAACTGTATCATATGAATCTATGCAGGGAGCTGAGAGGGACCATAATGAAAACGTCCAGCGCAGAGCCTCACACGAGGAAGTGTTCAATATATTTAGCTGATATAATTATGCTAGAAGGTAACTGTGATTTGCGGTGTCACCATCACACCACCCCTGGGGTGGGGAACAGGAGGGCAGAGGAGATGGTCGGGAGAGAGGGATGCTCAAAGGGGGAACCACCTTTCCCATCTTGAATCCCAGGCACAATTCACAAAGTGAGCGGCTTTCTTCCTCTCCATTAAGACAACAAGAAGAAACAGGCTCAGAGTGGTGAAATGACTTGTCCAAGCTCTCATAGTTCATCCATGGAAGAACATGGCCTTAGCCCTACCAGGTCTTCTTCCTCCAAATCTGGTGATCTTGCCTGTATGCCCTGCTGTGTCTGCATCTTGTATTCACTTGGTATGTGTTTACTGAGCGTCTGCTGCACTGGAACCTGAAGATGCAGTGGGGAAACGCAGGGCAGTCTGGGAAGGGATGCACCTACCTCATCTTTGCTACCTGACATCCCCCATCCTGCCTAGACTCTTTGGAGAGGGACAAGACATCTGAAAGCAGGCAATGTGGAATAAAGGCAATTTTTCACTAATGAAAAGGGTGGTGCATAAGTAAGCAATACTATAGACTTTTGCATGAAAAGCCCATTTCCACTGATTTATATCCTCTTTTAGAAATGACCTGTGCAATCATGTTGGATCCATATGCAACTGATGCAATCTACCACATACAGAAAGCCCATCATAGCCTGTGCACCATTTAGCAACCTGCTATTTATTCCACAGGATTTTAGTAAATGAGAAAATCACTTAAATGAGAAATTTAGAACTATTTAATTTTAATGGAGTGGGAGAACACAGCAGTGTTTGCCATCTTACTTCTCAAAATAGTAGAAGGCACTAAATACAGTTTTTGTAAAAACTGTAACACATGCTTTCCTTTAAATAACTACTGTTTTCCTGGTAGCTTCTGATCCTTCCCCAGGTAGTTAACCTTGGAGCACGGCATTCACACATTTCAGACAGCTGTTCTCCGCACCCTCTGAAACCTCTCCGATTTCATTCACATACAAGTATCTGTGTAGCCTCTCCATGTGTAGGTATCACACTGGTGAAACGAGTTTTGACAAAGCACAGGGCCAGAGAGCTGAATTCTAGGTTTGCACTTGTCCATTTGGGGCAAGTTATCTGAGTTCACCAGACTCTGCTTTCTTATGCCTATCATCAGGAAACAAAAACCAAGGAACAAGCATGGTTCTCAGGGCCAAATTATGACTTCTGTGGGCCCCAGGCACTTTCATCCACTAAAAAATAGATTTAAAATTATGTTTGTATGATTGCACTGATATGAAGATTAATATAATCCATATTGGATTACATCCGTCTTTGGGCTCTGATTTTAAATGAAATTAAAACATTTCTGTTGGCCCCTGAAAGTACTGTGGGCCCTCAGCACTGAGCCTACTGTGTCTGATGGCTAAGTCAGCTGTGGTCACACCTTATATAAAATCAAGCATCTGATGAGATCTCATCGCACCTCATCTGTCCCTCCAACATTAACTGAGCACCTACAATGTGCCAGCAACCCAGATGGGCACCAAGGGCAACAGAAACGATAACATCCCACCAGGCAGGCCAGGCAGCCAGTTTCCTTAGTGCTACATCACGAATTCCTCGTACAGAGCCTGAGTCATAGTAGGTGCTTGATAATTATCTGATTAGCAACCAAACCAATGGCAGTGTCTCTACTTACGGCGATGTCACCATCCAGAGTCAACCTAATGATGTGTTAACAGTAATAATGAAGGTCTGTGTCTTACCCTCGTGACTCCAGGTCCTCAAGAAAGGAAGATGTTGACAATAACAAGCGTATATTTAAAGCAAAGGGTAAAGAGCGAAGAACCCAATAAAAATGGAGCGGAAGGAAAAAGAGGACGCGCATGCCTGGGAGAGGGGAGATTTCTGCTTGGAAGTCAGGTCCGTGCCTCACTTTCCCTCCCACCTCCATGCTCACCAGACCCACGCCTCCCATCAGTGAGGGCAGGGCCATCATGCAACAAGGCTCAGCACAGAAGGGCTTGCAAAGCCAAGCCCTGTGTGTGCCTGTGCTGTGTGAGCATTATTCCCTTCAAGGAAGATGCTGTTCTTCAGTTCTCAGCAATCTGACTTAAAAGGGAGCTGGCATTTCCTCTCAATGACACACGTTCCTCTGTCTGGGGAACCACCTTCTAAGGGAAGCAGAGGATGGAGGGATTTCACTTTGGTGGCCAAGGTATTCATCTCAGGCACAGTCATCTGCTCTGGAAGCACGGTTTCTGTGATCTCCACATGTGAGCACAGGACTGGGGAGGCTGAGAGCACCGGCGGGAAACAGATCTGTTGGAAAGTTAAATGCCTAACCATCTGCATACAAGGGCTTTCGTTCTCTCGCATTCTGATGTTCTCAGATTCCACGACCTCAGACACTCATTCATTCAACAAAGGCTTCCTGAGTACGCGCACTGAGCCAGGCACACGCAGGGGAACAAAGTAGAAATGCACCTGCCCTCGCAGAGCGGACAAACCAAAGCCCCTTCTTTGGTTAACCATTAATCTAGTGGCTGATGACGGGTGGCGGGCTGGCATCGGGCTGACTGAGTTAAAACGCCAGTTTGATCCCTGCCCAGCTGTGTGACTATACAGGTGTGGCTTAACCTCTCTCTGTCTCAGTTTCTTCAGCTGTCAATGAAAACAGGAAACTTTTTTTGTGGAAATTGACAGAGTCCACGCGCATCAGTGGTTTAACAGAGTACCTCGGTGCAGAGCAGGTGTTCAAAAATGTGATTTCAAACGATCAGCATCACACTTTTCACACGATCGTGGAATTCAAAACTTTTCAGTTCTCCTTTGCCTCACACACTGGATCTCATGACCCATTGAGGGTAAGGACTGAGTTTTATTTGTTTTAGCCCCTGCAGCACAGAGATGCTAGCACAGAGTAGGGGCTAAGTAAAGGACTGACAGACAGATAAACAGACAGACACACTGATGCCCCTGCCTGAAGAAGCAGGGCTCTGAGAATGAGGAGAGTTCTAAAGTCTGCATCTCTCCACCACGTGGCCATTCCTCCCCTGGGGAACTGGAACAACCCCACTTATTTCAGTGAGAAGGAAGGGGGTGTGCAGCTTCCCTGCACCGAGAAAGGGATTTTCCTAATTTTGAGTCACTGGATTCCTGACCTTCAAGAAGAGTCTGTCAGACTCTGAGCATTGATTAAATGTGATGGTTAATTTCTCATGTCAGTTGGCCCCATCTACGGCACCCAGATAGGCGGTCAAGCATTATTCTAGATGTCTCTGTGAAGGTATGTTTCAGAGGAGATTAACCTTTAAATCATTACACTCTGAGTAAAGCAGATTACCCTCCACAATATGGGTGGGCCTCGTCCAATCAGTTGAAGACATTAAAAGAAAACAACTGACGCACGCAAGACCCGCCCTCCCCACCCTAAAGAAGGAAGTTGGTCATTTGGTCAGCAGAAGGCCTTTGGACTTAAACTGTAACTCTTCCCTGGGTCTCCAGCCAGCTGGCCTGACCTGCAGATTTTGGACTTGCTGGCCTCCACATTTGCATGAGACAATTCCTTACAATAAATCTGTCTGTCTCTCTGTCTCTTTGTTTCTCTCTCTCTCTCTCTTTATATATATGAATATATGCACAGGCGAGATCCTATTATCCTACTGATTCTGTTTCTCTGTAGAATCTGAATGAATACATCAAGCATACGTCGTGTCCCCAATTGTACCAGGCAGTGTCAGGGATATCACAGTAAAAACAGCAAAGACTGAAGGAGGCCTCCAGCACGATCTCATCCAATCCTCTTTCTAGACATTGAGAAACCGGGGCCCAGAGAGGGCAAGTATCTGGCTCAGGGTCACACAGCAGGGTAGAGCCAAGAACAGGAAACATCTAAGATCCTTTGTTCCATGTCTTATCCACAAGACAACGCTGTGGTTCTTGTAGTGATGTCTGATTTCATTACGTGGATAAATTCAAAGAAAAATAAGACCAGCAGAGGATTTTATTGTGCCAAACTCTCCGCTCCAGGCTTTTATATGCTTATTTCATTTAATCTTCTCAGCAACCCTTCGAGGCAGGCATTAGTATCCTCTTTGACAGATAAGCCATGAGTGGGAGAGGGAAAATAATTCCCCTGGGGCAAAGCTGCTGGCTTTCGGGGGAAGGGGACGTAAGCTCTGGCTCCAACCCTGAATGTGAAGCTCTCGCTGCCTAAGATGCTGCAGGAAAGAGCAGGGCTGCAGGACCAGAGGGACCTGGGCTTATGGGAAAAGGGGCGTGACACGTCACAGCAACCCTCACCTCCCCATGATTTTCCATGCCAATGGGCTCATTTTGCTGTGAATCTCTAGTTTCTGCACATGTCTCTGCACAGAAAGGCTTATTTTGAAGGGAACACCTGTTCTCTAATCGCTCCAGCTGATGCTGCAATCTGCGCGGACTTCGATGTTATTTGCTACTGCGCTGGGCTTCTTGGGGATTTGGGAGGCACAGCCCCCAAGGGAGGCGGGGGAGTGGATTTTATTCTTTGCTTGGCAGCCCTTGCCAGGTGGGAAGGCACAGGATGGGCACGAGGCTCTGAGCCTGCATAACCGGATGGGACCCAAATGGAAAATGCACAGGGAAAGAATCAGGTCCTGAAAATACCCCACTGAGCTGCGAGCAAGTTCACTGCTGAGCACTCACAAATAAGCTATTTTATGTGACTCTTGCAAAAGTCAGGGATGTCTTCTTTGACACACATCCCCAAAAATAGCCAAGAAAGAACAGGGAAAAAAATTCTACTGTATTGTGTGCCCGTTGTGGGTCTATTTCTATACTGTTTTTACATGTATTAAGGCCTAAAATCCCTTCTAAGATATAGGTATTATCGCATTTCAGAGTTGAGGAGCCTGAGTTTTTACAGGGTGAATAGAGTCGCCCACGTCACGAAGTACTGAGCAGAGCAGGTATTCGAAACCAGAATCTTCTCTCTGCTGTTCACTGCGGTGACGCTCGGCCTCTTCAGATGTCACCGAATCAGATAGGCTGAAATGGTCTACAGTGTTCCCTACCCCACCCCGTGCCAGGTCCAGGGTTTCTGCCAAGGGCAGCGCCGCTTGGCGCCCATATGTCCACGGAGATGTCTCACTCTCCTTCTCTCCCGCTGCTCTCTGTCTGCTGCCATATAAGGCAAGGAACACCTTGTGGCTCAGCCCTCTCACTGCTCAGAGTTCTATATAGACACGATCATGCACTTGGATCAATCGTTCGTCCAACACACATTTCCTGAGCACTAATTGTGTGTGCCAGGCATGGTGCTGGGTCCTGAAGGTGTGGAGCTAAAGGCAATGGCCTCTGTCCCCAGCCACTCAGAGCCCAGTGGAGGAAAGACAGAGATGCCTAGAGTTGACTGTGGTGAAAACATTTGGGAGAGGGAATTTCTTGCTAGGAAATCAGAGAGTGCTTCACGGAGGTGGTGGCAACGGAATGAGGCATGAGAGGCTGTGCAGACAGGAAGGAACAGAGAGTTCCTTCAGGGCAGACACTAGATCACCATCATCCCCATATGCTCCTGTGGCCCCAGCAAAGGCCCTTGTCTTGGGATGTTAAGTGTCAAAAGATGCTTTGAACTGATCTATGACCCCTGATGTTCCAAACCATGTTCCCTGGAAAATAGAGTCTGAACTGGAGATTTTCATGTGGATCTACTGGGGAGGTTCCTGGAGCCAGAGGAATGAGAAGCAGGACTGGATAGATGGAGAAGCTGGGCTGCAACATGGTCACAACAAAGCCTCAGTCAAGCTCTGGCCGGTCTGGAGCAGGGACTGACCTGCGGCAGGGGTCGGAGGTGACCTAGGGGAGGCACACAGCAGCCCCTGATGATGAAGGGTCTGCGCTTGGCCTTGGGGATACAGAGGGAGCTGGAAGTCCCTGGCTTCCATCCCTCCCCATCCCATCCTGGAGCCCTGAAGCCGTCTGTGTGCACAAGGTAATAAAGAAATGCCCACCTCTGCTGGCTGGGTCTCTGCCTTCCTCTCCCTTGCTGCTGTCCCCAGGTCCTTTGCCAATGCTCAGGACACTGGTTCCTAAGGCTCGGGGGCTGCCCGAGGTCCTGCATCTACAGGAGTCCACCTGCACAGCAGTTCTCTTTGGCTCTAAACTCTGTGCCCTCCTGGGCAGGGAGCTCAGTCCTGGGTTCAGGTCCTCTGTCCCTCAGGAGGGTCTCGGCAGTTTTCTTCTAAGCTCCTCTCCTGAGAACATGTGACACAGCCGCCAGGACCAGATGGAGACTTGACGGGGCAGCTTTTGCGGCCAGACCTCCTGGTTGGGCTCAGAGCTGGGAAAGGTGATGTCACAGGAGAGCCAGCTGCGTGTAGGACCTGATGTGCTGGAACATCTGAGGACAGGGCTTGGCTGCACAGGAAGACGGAGCATCTCTTTTGGGGGCTGGCGGAGTGGACAAATTTCCCCACTTACGACAAGGGTTGTATGATGGTTAACTGTGTGTGTCAACCTGACTAGGACACAGGGTGCCCAGATGTTTGGTTAAACATCATTCTGGGTGTGTCTGTGAGGCTGTTTCTGGATGAGATTAACCTTTGAAAGAGTAGAATGAGTAAAGCAGATTGCCCTCCCCAATGTGGGTGGGCAACATGCAATCCATCGAAGGTCTGAGTAGAACAAAAAGGCTGAGCGAGAGAGGGTTTCTCTCTCTTCCTGTCTTTGCACTGGGACATAGGTTTTCTCCTGCCTTAAAACTCAGACGCAGGGACTTCCCTGGTGGTCCAGTGGTTCAGAATCTGCCTTCCAATGCGGGGACGCAGGTTCGCTCTCTGATCGGGGAACTAAGATCCCACATGCCACGGGGCAACTAAGCCCACGGGCCCCAACTAGAGAGCCTGTGTGCCGCAACGAGGATCCCGCATGCCGCAACTAAGACCCGATGCAGCCAAAATAAATAAATAAATGTTTAAAAACAAAACAAACAAAAAAACAAAAAAACTCAGACTCAGATAGGAGTTTACACCATTGTCTCTCCCAAGTCTCTAGGGTGCAGATGTCACACCGTGGGACTTTTCATTCTCCATGATAGCATGAGACAATTTCTTATAATATAGAAGGGAGACACATAAATGTCTCCTATCTATTTATCTATCATCTCTTATTGATTCTACTTCTCTGGTGAGCCCAGAAAATACAATCTGGTTATTTCTGAGCAGGCCCCTAATAATAACAATCGTGTATTGGCTCAAAAGAAATATAGAGTAATGCTGTAGATGCCTAAAGCCCTGTGCATCACAGAAGTGTAACAACAGGTGTTTCTTAGGAAGAAGGACCAAAGGGAAGGACAGGGTATGCATATTTATTGAGCACCTACTGAGTACCAAGTACTGGTCTAAGCACTTTTTATCCATTATAGGAACGAATACACATATTACCCTGTGAGGTTATTAACTATTAGCAACCCCACTCTACAGGTGGGAAAACTGAGGCTCAGAGAAGTAAGCAAATGAAGGATCGAGCCAGGTTTTGAAATGAGCTCAATGCGAATGGGCTTTTGAGGTTCCACACGGTCCGGGGGAAGCCCCTCACATCACATCCCATGACCTCCATGGAACCATATCCTTCGAGGTACCATATGGAAGAGGTGCCAAGTGAAGATGCTACTCCCCGCATCAACCCTGGGGCCTGGCACTGGGAATATGTTTGATGAATGCAGCAGCCATCCAAAGAAGGGATGGATGGATCGACGAGAGGAAGGGATGCAGGGAGCAAAGAATCTCTACCTGGGACATTGGAAAGGAGCCGAAATCTCGTAGAACAGACGCAGCCTGCAAAGTGAAGTTTGCAAGGCTTGGGGCCTCTGCCTCCAGGCAGACATTACCTCTGAGGAAGTCGGCTTGCAGTATCCAGCTCCAAAGACCAGGTTTTCCAGGGAAAGGCTAGACTGTTCTGGTCCCGTGTCTGGGCCGCCTTTCCCAAGCCAGGAGCCTCTTCCTGGACGAGTAAAACTGAAAAGAAGGGAATAGAAAGAATTGCAAATTTATATAATCTTTTCTAAAAGGATGTGAAGAAAGTGATGGGGCCATTAACCCAGCCCCTTGATGCTGTTATTGGGGAGCCTATGAGATAAGCCATTTCGAAGAAGTAGCTCACCCTCGAGGGATGCTTGGGTGGGACTTTTTGATGCTGTCATGACAAGTGGGTGCAACTGGCATGTGAGCCTGGGGGCCAAGGATGACACACATCCCACTATGTGTACAAAGAAACACCCCCTAAATGCCCACAACCTGCCTGCTGAGACTCACTGAGGCAGAAGTTACTTAACCACCCGGGCAGGTGGGTTGGGCTTCTGGCCAGAGGCCAAGGGGAGCCTCCACCCGACCTGATCTGAGTCCTCCCCCACCCCTTTCATTGGCATAACCCAAGTGAGATCCTTCAACCCCCGGCCCCTCCCTGAACCTCTGTTCTTCTGTGGAAGAGCGTAAAACAATATCCACCTCCACGACCCACACGGGAGTCTCAAAGGATCGCAGATGTCAAAGACTCTCACGGCATCGATGCTAATTAGAAATACTGTACCTGTTCCCAGACAAAAACACAGACCCTGCCCAGCTCTGCAAGTCACCACAAAATCAACTGGCAGAGTGTGTCTGCAGTCGTCAATTTTAGGATCAGAGGAGATTAGAAAAGTCTGTATGAGTTGAATTCATCTTATTTGGGTTTATGATCATTTCTCTCTCCCTTAACCTTTTTGATTTTCACCAATTGATCTATCGGTAAAGTCTACTTAAACTCCTTTTCCCTTTCTTTCAGATCCCTTATATTAAACACCCCAGTGGTTAACTGTCATGTCATATTGTGAACATTTTTTTATAGGCATGTCTAAGTCCCCCAAGATGACTCAAAGTCTCCAATGGCCAAGATGGTCTTGATAATACAAAGCCTCAGATGGCATTATCTCCATCCTAGGTGCTCAAGAAATATTTGTGGAAGGATTGAATTTACACCTTCCAGAGTAAAAGATTGATGGGGAAATAAAGCTAACGCCATATTTTGGTCTAACTCATTTATTCAAATACTTATTGGGCTAATGCTATATGCCAGGCAGTGTGTGAGGTACTTGGGTGGCAAGATGGTTAAGGCATGGTCCTCAGTGTAAAGACATTTGGGTCTAGAGAGGGAGACACATGTTAATATATACAATGCGGGTAAACTAAGGCCAGTGAGAACAGAAGGGAAGTTTACAAACCAAGCTGGGTGAAAGGGATGAACAGCTAGAGATGATACTTAAGCAGAGTATGTATCGCCCAGTGGTTAAGAGGCAGCCGGTAGAGCTGGGCTGCCAGGGTTGAAATCCCAGCATCAGCATCTGTCAGCTCCGTGGGGAAAGTTTTAAACTTCCCAGTGCGCCTCTGTTTCCTCATAAGTCAGAAGAATTGATACCAGCACCTTAACAGTGGGGTTGTTTGAGGATTCCATGAGCTTAGCCACATACGCTTTTAAGTACCATGTCAGGCAAAGAGTAATGATTCAATAAATGCTAGAAGTTATTGTCAATAATGCCACAAAAATAATAAAATCTAATATAACCATTATATTTATATAGCTATTTTGAAAATACCACAAATACAATCAACTCTAATAAAATCATTTCTCCCATTTGTTTAGAACTGAGATTCGAAGCAAGTCTACAGTTTAGCTAGAAAACGGGTAAAAGGAACATTGCAGAAGAAATGCAGAATATGTGTATGAGCAGCAATGCTCATGGCACGTTCACGGGACCGACTGCAAATTAGTCACTAGAATAACTCGCTATTTGTCTTCGGTGTGGCCTTGTGTAGCTGAAGCTCTCAAGTGAAATCAAACTGTACCCATTTGAGAGTTAAACATTGAGGGTTAAACAGACCTCAGTCTGTTTCAGGGAAGGTGAAGGATCTTTTGAGGTTAAATTTTCATTTCACACCTGCTTCTTCCTGGCTGGATTTAACAGTTGCTGCTGAAACTGCTTTTCTGGAAAAACTGGAGCTTGCCCTACTTGACAGGTATTTCCCATAACCTTAAAGTCTTCCCAGCCACTGTGAGCGAACTCACAGAAATCCTTCCTGCAAAATCCAGAGAACAGAAGGCAGTTCTATTTTTACCCCCATCCCTGGAGAAGCCTCAACTCTCATGGTGAATTTCTATCTGCACTGCTCTCCGGCAAGGTGGTTGCAGACAAACCTGTAAAGCACTGTGTCTGTCAGGAGGTTCACCTTTCTATGCAGAGTGTCTAAAATAGCCCCATTAGCGAGCAGAGCCCGGGATGGGGCTCAGCAAGCAGATGGGCGCAGTCAACGGCAAAAGCACATCCTGGTCACCTCGCCCGGCCAAGATCTCATTTCCTACCCTTTGACCCCAGCAGGGGATCGGGACAGGGACCCCTACCCAAGAGTGAGTGGGGACTGGAGTCTCCCCCACATGCATTTCAACCCCCAGCACTGAAAAGGGACCTTGGGAAAGTTCCCTTCCAGAAACCCCATGCTGCAAGATTCCATCCCCGGATATCCCTTTGCCCACGTGGGCAACCCGTGCCCCCATGCGTGTGGGAGGTTTGAAGTGAGTTGATGTCCACATCTGGTGGTTCCTGGTGCTTGGAGGAAGGCCCCCCGGGCACAGTACGATGTGCTCATTGTTGTCAGCTCTGTCCCTCTGCTTAAGTCATTCATAGAACCTCAGTGCTTCGTGGGACCACGGAGATGCTCTGGGACAATTCACTGAAGGGCGAGCACGGGGCCACTCAGGTGGTCCTATCGTTGAACAAACAGTTACTGGAGGAAGGGGCAGAAAATCATGCGCCTGACACTGTCCTCATGTGAGAGTCACTAAAACCTTAAATGGACAGGACCCATGAGCGTCCCTGGTTTAGGGATGAAGCCTGTGTGTCTCAGGGACATTAGGTGACTTTTCAAATAAGACAGGGTTAGAAAAAAGCCAGTTCAGGTGAAGGCAGCAGGTCTCACCCATTCAGCCCCAAGGTTCCCTGCCGGTGTCCTCCTGACTCCAGAGGCACCCGCTCCAACATCCCTGCCCATCTCTCCCCTGCCCTGCAGTAAGGCTCAGAGCCTAAACCTGCAGCCTGGGGGAAGCCTCTGGCCTGAGCTGATCTCTCCTGGGCAACTCTCAGCATCTCAGCCACACGGGACACTCAAGCGTAACACGAAACCCACAGCGCGCCCCTCCGCCTCCCCGTAACAGCAGGGCTTGTAACCTCGTACCTGATCAGGGGCTGTTGCAGGGCCACCAGGGCAGCGTGGATGGTCACCGAGATCACCGACAGGTGGAAATAGTCGAACATGACGGGGACCTGGTGATGCAGGCCTCTCCGGGGGTGGAAGTGCAGGCCCAGCGCACGGCTGCTGATCACGGGGACCCCGGCCATGTCCCGCAGCCTGGAAGGCAAGCGAGTGACTCACATGAGTGGTGGCAGGTTGTCCCTGCTGCCAGCCAGGTGGGTCCACGAGGCAACCTCGCCCATGCACAAGCACTGCGCCTGCATCGGCTTATCCAACTCCTGCAGATACTCTGCTAGGTAGAAACTGTTCTCCCCGTGATGGGCAAATGAAGCAACCGAGGCTCAGAGAGGGAAGAGAACTCATGGGACTTCACACAGCTGCTATGCAGCAGAGCTGGGGCTCACACTCTGCTAATACCGACACGGAGCTCATCTGTCAGTGATGGAAAGATGCCCAGACGCTTTTCCAGGCTCAACGGGGAAGCCCTCCCGGACCCCCATTCCCTGCTTGCTCTTGTATTTCCCCCACAGATGCCCAGCACAGCACTTCCTTTGTACCTCTGTGTTTTCTACTAGACTCTTACCTCTTAAGGGCAAGAACTGTCACTACTTCATTTTTGTATCCCTAACACCAAGCTTAGAATCTGGCCTATTGTAGAAGTCGGTCAAATATTTCCTTATTAAAAGGGATATGTGACTGAATGAATAAATGAATGACCCCCAAAGAATAATAAAGAGTCTGATCAATTTCATCAAGGACTCCGTTACCTTCTCTCTAGCGTTTTGTAATTGGTATGTGTCTGATTCCCAAGAGATAAACCAGCTGGTAAGCAAAGCCTAACAGAGTCTTTGGTTGTAAAAATGGGGCAGATCTTTCTCTAAATAAAAGCCATCCAGGGCTCATCTCTTCCTCTGCACACCAATCACTCAGGCTCTCTGGGCGTCTCTGAACCAGAGCCCTTGGGAAACCTGGATGGAGCATCTTCTGTGAGCAGAGCAGAGAGCTCAGAGGATGTCCAGATGAGAAGCTTCTTCTTCCTCCACAGATGAGGAAAAGAGACACAGAGAGAAGACAGTGAGGGGAGCAAACTCCCAAGACCCCACCCAATGGGCTTTGCTTTCTGGAAATCCTTGTCGCTTAGAGCTTGTGTGCAAATGAATGCCAGGTAAAAGAGCCAACTAAATCAGCGGAGCCCAGTGTGACTCCAAAACAGCCCACAAATGATGACCACCTCCCTTACCAGGAAGAAGCCTGATGGGGAGGGGGCACAGAGTGTCCTCTCCTGAGTCTCAGGAAGTCATTAACATTCATATTCACTATCATTCTGACAACTGTTTATTGCGGCCTTACTGTGAACTGAACATGGTGTTTTTTCCCTTAATGTGCTTGACAATCATATGAGGTATTAACTGATGTTACTCAGTTTATCGATGAGGAGGTAAAGCCAACGTGAGTTAACTGATTTGTTCAAAGTCACAAGGCCAAACCAAAAAGCTGGGCCCAGGTCTGTCTGACTCCACAGTCTGTTCTACACTATTGCACATAATTACTTTGAATCCATTCAGACACAGGCTGCTGCAAATCATAGGACTATCCTTAGGGCTAGAACGACAGGGGGTGAAATACATGTCAGGGTAGCAAAGATGTCAAAAATGTTAACAAGAATTTAAGCCACTTTAATAGGAGTAAAGAATTCCGAATGAGGGAGGTGATAGCTCTTTTGTGCCCTGAAAAGAATAGAGCTAATTAATGGAGATAAAATACCAAATGTAAAATAGCTAGCTAGTGGGAAGCAGCCACATAGCACAGGGAGATCAGCTCGGTGCTTTGTGACCACCTAGAGGGGTGGGATAGGGAGGGAGGGAGGGAGGGAGACGCAAGAGGGAGGGTATATGGGAATATATGTATACGTACAGCTGATTTACTTTGTTATAAAGCAGAAACTAACACACCATTGTAAAGCATTATACTCCAATAAAGATGTTTAAAAAAAAAAAACTCAGTTCTGGGGGAGGGGGAGTTCTCAATTTAGAAAAAAAAACATAGAGGTAAACAGGATAGCACTGAGAGGGAAATGCCTAGGTTCTTATAAAGGAACTAAAACCAGCAAAAAAATCAAACAAACAAAAAATGCAAAGCACAGAGAAAGAGCCCTGGTGTTCAACTGAAGGGGAAGAGATGACTTAATGACTTGTGTATCTGAACTGCGATCCAGACTGAGAATTTTGATGCGTGATTCCAAGGACTGAACTTGAGGGCAACTGAAGGAAGGCACAGAAGGATGACGTGTCCCTTGAAGTAAAGAGGAATTTCCTGACAAGCAGAACTGTCCAGGGACAGAATGGGATATAATGGGGAGACGTGAGCGCCTGTCTCTGTGCAAGCACATGGGCATGGGTCTTTGCAGAGTAGCAGGTTTACATGTGAGGTCAGACTAGAGCACTGTTTCTCACCCTCGGTGACATTGATCTTGGGGACTGAGTGGTGCTTTGTTGGGGAGCCGGGGTGCAGTCCTGTGCATTGTGGGATGTCTGGCAGCATCCCTGGGCTCTACTCACTAGAAGCCAGTAGCACCCACCCCCCCCCACCTTTGTAACAATTAAAAGTGTCCCCAGATATGGCCCAATTTCCCTGGGGGACAGAACTGTCCCACCCACACTGAGAACCACTGGACGAGATAGAGCCCTTCTGCCCCTGATGTTAGATGCCATGCTTCTCTATTTTGATCCTGCTCAAGCCTAAATGGTTACAAAGAAGCTGACTGCCTGGGTCATGTTTCAAAGCCTGAAGTCTATCCCCAGGATGTGCTACAGATGTCTTGTCATCCTTAAACCCGATTTATGAAAATGAAAAAATACGGCATTTTCAATTCTTCCCCAGCCTCTGGCTTCCTGTTCCTGTTAGCTAATCGCATACTCCATGAAAACTCTCTGCTCTGATTGTTGTTAAGTGCTTTGTACTATAGGGAGGAAGTGACACATGGAAACTGGCCCCACCTGCATCTAGGAAGCCACGAAGAGGAAGAAGACACTGATCCGTGCCCTTGGCCTGGCTTAGGTGTTACCTCTCTTAATCTTCATAACAGACCTATGAAGTACAGAACCTATAATGATGCCCATTTTATAAATGAGGCTACTGAGATTTAGAGAAGTGCAGGGATGCACTCAGTGTCTCATAGTCAATGAGCACAGAGCCTGCTGCTGAACTCCATACACTTTGTTTGGGCCAATCTCCTGTACACAGCCTCTCCATTAACTACTGTTTTGATGGTAAGAAGGCCACATTTATTGTGTCCACCATAACTTATGATTGAGGCTGCCTGGAGAGCTGGGTAGGGAATGACTTCCAGGCTGGGTGTGGGATCAATGGCAGGGTTCTGTGATCAAATGGAAATGTCTACCATGGAGCTATGGATGAATACCTCTGAATGAAGGGGCATAGGAAGATAGGACAGGGGGTGTTAATAAAATTAATAAAATGAGTGAATGATAGAAATCCTAAATAGTTGAAAGGGAATAAGAGAGCAATAGAGACGAGGACTTCATTTCTGAGTTTATAGCTTAGCAAGAAGGTCAGCCTCTTATGGGGCTTCCGAGTTCAATATGGTGCTAGAACAATAAGTCCTGGAGATGGTGTGAGGAAGATAAGATTTCTCAAGCATCCACCATCCCACCAAGAGGTAAGCAGAAGTGATGAGAGAAGCAGGTGTCCAGAGGGGCTTGGGGTCCAGATAAAGACCCCCAGAGTGAGGGATCTGTGATGTTGAGCCCAGACACAGTGGCAGGACCTTGGACAGATCCTCCTGCCAGCCCAGAGATGAGGCGTGACCATCTACAATGCATACACATCAGCAGATGTCTATTCTCAAAGCACAGACACAATCAGGTTTCTGACACTTTAGTAGTGGTCCATCTGTGGTTCAGATCCCCTCTGATTCAATGCCCCGTGTTATGAAAACTCCCATAACAATCAGACACATCTCAGGGATGGGACAGTCCTAGGGAAGGGAGCCAAAGTGCTAACAGTGACTCTGAAATTTGAAGGGGTCGGGGAACCATTCCGCCAGCACTAGCCCCTTGGCCACCTGGTCTCCCATTCTCCACTGGAGAAGGTGAAGCATTTGCTGAAGAGTTTGTAGAGATCAGAAGTGAGGATTAATTTCCCAAAAGTGGTCAGACTGTGCTGAGATTCTGCTAATAGAACAGATGGAAAAGAAGGGCCTCCATTTTCACCTTAAGCTTAATGAGGGGAGTCTTCACTTGAGCCTGCTCTGTGTCCCCTTGGGGAACACAGGCCCTGGTGCCTGACTTATCCTGCAAAGGCCCTCAGGAGAGAAGCTGAGGGTGGCTGGATTGGCCAAAGAAGAGTCAGCAGCTCTGGGGCGGGGGTCCCCACCAGTGTGAGATGAGGATGAAAGTGCTTGTGTCCATTATCCAAGAGCCAGATGTGCATTCCTCGGAGAAGAATCTGCCAAAAGAGCTTCCTGCAAGGAGTGAATGACCCAACCACAGGAGGCATCATTATATCAAAGAACAGCAGAGGCTGGGGGAGAGGGAGACCACCTAACGGGTATAGTTCCAAGGAAGGCACAAGGACACCCCAAGAGCAGAGAAAGCGGTGATTCAGCATCTACCATGTTAAGAGCCCTGCTTGCAACTGAACCCCTCACGTATGACTCCCTGCCCCACCTGCAATCTCCTCCCTCCTCCTTGTGCCTGACCCTGCAAGACCCACACGCCCCAGGGGGAAGACAGGAAGCTGTACCAAGCTGCTCACCATACCCAGTGGCTGCAGCGGGAGTTTCCTACCCCGAGAACGCCTGGAACAGGGGTGCAGTGGAGCCAAGTGGCAGTGTCAATGCAAAGAAGTTATAAATTGGATGAGAGTCTGGAGTTTTGGTAATACATTCTACTGGACTTTTTCATACCTGAAAAAAGGACTATCTATTTATGACATGAAAGAACAGCCTGCGACACGACTGTTCACCCCAGGGTAGGAGGAAGAGGCCACCGAACCAGCTTAAAGGGAGAAGTTGTGAGAAGGAGGAGGGTTGCTTCCTGCTTATTGAATCTGATAAGCAGGAAGCTGATGGATTTTCAATGTATGTCAATGGATTTTCAATTTTCAGAAAGTTGAAACATCATAGCAGACATTCAGTGTAAAGATGAGGATCCCGGCCGGATCTCCTCTGATTCAGAAGGGGGCCTTGAGATCTGCAGCCTCATATGGTCATTAATCTAAAGAGCTAATTAATACTGCATCGCAAGTGTACGGAGGCGGGTTCGGAGATAATAAGGTGCCAGTTCATGAAGCAGGAAGTCAGGAGTTCTCTGTGCCTGCAGCCTCTGAGCTGCCTGCCTAAAATGCATGCAGCTCTAAATGACCACGTAGATATTCCTTGCCCTCGTTTCTGTAGCTGATCAAGAACCGGGCTTCAAAGGGATGTTCTGAGGTTCATGGCCATCAGGGTACCTCAGGGCTGGAAAAGTGTTGGGCAAAGGCAACTGTATTATCATGATTCAAGGATTCCAAGGACACTCACTGTTGTTCACTGTCTGTAAAGTGCAAATCCACCTTGAGTTGGAAATCGACTTCACTTAGTGCCTCTTCCACCTAGAAGAGAAACAAAGTTTAAGGACTGCAGGAGTCATACCTGGTCCAAATGAAACATGTAGCCGGCCGGTTTCCCAAAGTTTAGAAGAAGAAGCTCACAGCAAAATTAATGTCATTTATGTGTAAAGCAGAATTTCCATGCATGTTCTGTGGAATTCTAGTTGAATGCGGTGCCTGTACTACATGGAAAGTAGAAGGAAGGGATTTATGTCAAATTTGGGGAAAAGCCAATTGGCAGGAAAAAAATGTTAAGTGAGTTTTCTAGATTGCAGGACTTTTGAGCACCTTATTTCCAAAACAGATTTGATCTGGAATCCTCTGAAGCAGCAGTGAAGTGTTCTGTGACACCTGCTTTGGAAAGGTTGGAGCAGTGAATTTGCAGAGAGGAAACCCCACTTGGCTAGAGATGGGAAAACGCTGGAGGTGGTGTTACCGCTGGCACCTTCGAGGGGCTGGCGCTATCCTTCAGGTTCACAGCAGAGGAAGCTGACACTCAGAAAAGTCAAGTCACTTCCCAAGGCGGCCCAGCTTTACACGAAAGCGTATCCTTCACTTTTGTCTTGAGATCCGTTACATCTAACCATTTATGCTTTCAGACACTTTAGCATTTCATGTCCTACCCATGACTGTTTCCATTCTTAGCTTTTAAAAAAAAATGTTTTCATTAATTAGCATGGGAATCTATTTGTTCTACCTGCCAGCTTCTCAGGTACATCTAAAAGATGGTAACCCACGCCTCTTCTTTTCCCAAACTTAACACCTTATCCCCACCTCCAGGAGAGTCACTTGCTAAATACCGGATCTCGCTGACGTCCCTACTCAGGAAACCCAGATAAGTACTGCACGCCTGTGACAGGGCATCGTCTCCTCCCCACGTGGATGGACCCCTTCTCCTCTGTGACCCACAAAACCCTGTTGTTTTCCTATCTCAGCATTCAACACTTCCTATAAAATTGTCTCAGCTTTACAACTTTTGCGTTATAAGCCCATGAGACGAATATTAGCTGCCGACACCTTTTGTTTAGTCCTGATAGTATTTTTTACAATGTTTTGAACAAGTCGAAAACATTTAAAAATCAGGCAATTTCACATTTCCATTGCAGGTTTCCAGCTTCTGAAAAAACAATCCATGGATCTGGCCGTGCTGGGCTGGCATTCAGAAGCTCCATTTGGATCGGGCTCAGGGGACACTGACAAAATCCATCTGACTGTGGCTAAATCCCCCCGGGCCATTTTCTTACCCAGTATCCTCTGTAATCTGGTATCATTAACGGAAGGACTGGTCTTAATCCGTTCTGGATCCCCAGCTCCAGGGACAGGGTCCGGCCCACGGAAAGTATTCGTGTATCTTAAAGGATAAATAAAGCTCTTCTCCATCCCCACCTCTTGGTTTTTGTTTCTTTGCAAGAATATCCTCATTCTGTAGGAATGGAAATCTCTTACCCAAAGGCCTCTTTGGAAACATGTTCCTGAAGCATAACTCAGGCAGAGACATATGGATGGAATTTATCTTTAGCTCCCCAGGGTTTTAAAATTTGTTAAAAAAAAATTTTTTAAGCATTTAAAAGTTAACATTTTGCTCAATCCAAGCGCTATGAATAACTTCCTCTCCTAGCTTTGTTTTGCATAATCACTCACCCCACTTCATACACACAACCCAAGCACCACAGCCTCTTGTCACCAGTTCCTGGGAAATGAGACTGGCAGAGCAAGTCCTCCTAACCACCTCCAAGCGTGCATTTGCCTACTTGACAAAAATTCGCTGTAAGCTCCAGTTTTAAACTTGCTGCAATTTCTTTGGAACAAGGAGAGAAATCCAGGCCCAAGATCAGCTGTGGCTAGATGGAGCCTGGCTATGACTTCACTGATGTCTCAATAAATCTTTAATTGCAAGATGCCCCAGAATGCAGTCACTGGTTTCTCTAACCACTCATTTTTCTTCATTGGCTGTTGGCTACCTGCCCCTTCCTCCAAACACACACATTCACACGTGCACGCACACACACGCACACACATGCACACACTCAGGCACACATGCCCTTCCACTGCCCTACCTTATTTTCGTTAAAAGGATTGCTTCCTTTCAAGGGCGATTTTTTTAAATTGGAGTATAGTTGATTTACAGTGTTGTGTTAATTTCTGCTGTACAGCAAAGTGATTCAGTTATACATATATATACATTCTTTTTTCATATTCTTTTCCATCATGGTTTATCACAGGTTATTGAATAGAGTTCCCTGTGCTCTACAGTAGAACCTTGTTGTTTATCCACCCTATATATAATAGCTTACATCAGCTAACCTCAGCCTCCCAGGTAGATGACTTTTTTAGTGTCGGGCATCAGTTTCAGATAGTAGTGGAAATAAGAACAGCAGCTAGGATTTACAGAAGAGCTACTGTGTAGCAGATACTACATAGGACGGCTACCACTGTCATATACTACCTTATTTAATGTGGATAAAACTGTGAATTAAGACATATTGGCCTCACTTATAAATGAAGAAATTGAGACTTGCTGTAGGAAAGTCACTTCCAAGGCTTAACTAGTTAGTGGCTCCAAAGCCCAGATTCAGTCAAGGGTTCCTCACTTCTTCAGCCTTTCCCCAGGGTCTCATCTGTGTTGTGGGTTGTACAGTCTCACGCTAGCTGATTTCAACTCTGCTCATCACAGTAGTAACTCTTGTATCTTCTCCTCCTTTATGAACTTCTCTCCTGAGCTGCATCATAGCTGGGGAGGTAAGAAAGCAGCTTTGGAAATCAAGCTACATGGGTACAAAGCTTGGCTCTCCATTTATTAAGTATCTGTGTGACCCTGGGCCAATCAAACTCTCTAGGTATGTTTGTTTTTTCATCTGTAAAATGGGGGTGAAATGATTACACTTACCCCTTAGATCACTGCTATTGTGCGATTATGTAAGAAAATGCACATAAACGGCTTAACACAGCGTGTGAACAAAGGCCATTCTCAACAAATATTAGTTACAATAGTTATTTCCAACTTACTATGGGCCTGACCACCTAAAGGACCCCTTCGTCCACTAACTCCACCCCCAGGCCTGCATACTGGTCACAAACACAGGCTTTGCGGTCAGACTGCCTGGGCTAGGTCTGGGCTGGGCTTAAGAATCTGCATTTTAAAAAAGTACTGCCAGGGGACTAGGACACAGTGCATCTAGGAATCATACTTTGAGAAATGCTTTTCTTTTTGGAGCCCATAAAAATGCAACCATCCCACTCCTTGGCATATATCCGGAGAAAACTCTTATTCGAAAAGATACATGCACCCCAATGTTCACAGCAGCACTATTCACAATAGCCAAGACATGGAAGCAATCTACATGTCCATCGACAGGTGACTGGATAAAGATGTGCTATATATATATATATATATATATATATATATATATATATATACATACATACATACAATGGAATGTTACTCAGCCATAAAAAAGAATGAAATATTGCCATTCGCAGCAACATGAATGCACCTAGGGATTATCATACTAAGTGAAGTAAGTCAGACAGAGAAAGACAAATACCCTAAAATATCACTTACATGTGGAATCTAAAATATGACTCAAGTGAATTTATTTACAAAACAGAAACAGAGTCACAGACATAGAAAACAAACTTATGGTTACCAAAAGGGAAAGGGGGTGGAGGAGGGATAAACTGAGAGTTTGGGATTAGCAGATGCAAACTACTATATATAAAATAGATAAACAACAAGGTCCTACTGTATAGTCCAGGGAACTATATTCAGTCTCCTGTAATAAATCATAATGGTAAGGAGTATGAAAAAGAATATATATATAACTGAATCACTTTGCTGTATACCAGAAATTAACACAACACTGTAAATCAATTACACTTCAATTTAAAAATGCAACCTTGCCCACAAAGATTATTTTATGTAACCTGTTCCTCTTCCTCTTCAGGACATTAAGCATCTCGTTGCTAATAATTGTATCTTCTCTGCCTTGTCTGCTGGGAAGCTCTGAATGTGTGGGCCAACATCTGCAAAGGTCCAGAACTATGCTTGTGCATTTTGGTCTGTTACATTTAACTCAGGCTTTAGTTCCCTTTTGTGTTTTTCCTCTACTTTGGCTCACTCTATTGCTATTTTTTCTCTTTTACTACTCTGTGTATTTTGTCAGCCTTCCCAAATCTTCTGGGGGGGGTGTTACACAAAGTGTATATAAATAATATACCTATCCTACTCCACACTCCCTGATTCTTTGCAACTTTTATGAAAACATTAGTGCCTTAAGCTGAGATTAGTTCTGTCCATGGTCATCTCTTACATTTACTTGTGCACTAACTGTGTGGACTGAATCTTCTCCGTGTCTGCACTTCCCATAGCACAGGAAACGGTACGCTTGATGTGTTGGCATTGTATATGCCTGCCACTCACATTGATGGCTACGTACATGCAAGACCGTGAACTCTGGCCAACTGGCTATACGGTGTTTTGGCTGCCATAAACAGATATTCACTAGAGCTAATGCATGTATTCCAGAGATACAGCTTTTATGAACTTATCCAATTAACTTTAATTGTCACTGATTTGGATGTAATGATTAATGATAATGTTGTTTGCTGCCAAATGGATTACCCCCAACACAATAATAAATTATTAGCTTGTAGAGATAAGTGATTTTATATGCAGAAGAAAACAATATGTACCATAAGAACAAAGTCTTGTACAAAATATGTACAAGACTACAACCCATGCTGGCAAACACACTCCCTGTTCAACCTCTGAACTATGGCTTGCTGCAAACTCGCGTGAGGCTAAACTTGAGTGTTGGGAAACATTAACCTTGAAAAGCTTTAAACTGTTAGGGGCAGGAGGAAGAGTCTGATGGAATTAAGATGGAATAATGACCAAGAGACCTGAGTCATGTCCAAACCCAGCCTCCAGTCACAACCGTTCTGCCCAGGAAGGTCTTTGAGATCAACGTGCCAAAGGACAACGGCCCATGAGAAATCAAGTGACTTTCTCTTAGTAGAAGTCGGGGAAGCTGAGCTTGTGCATGAAGCCCAACTGGGAGTCCCTTAACCCTCAAAACCAGCTCCAGTATCTTTTCCTAAACTACCTGTGTCCACCAGAGTCCAGTAAAGAAGTAGATGATACACTCAGTTCATTAAAAAGAGTTGATTTACGAAGGTGTGGGGAGAACTTAGGGAAAGCAACCAATGATGATGGCTGGGTACCTCGGGGTTAGTCACTGCAGGACTCCTCACCACCTCCCCATTCCCACCTCAGGGCCTTTGTCCTAGCTGTTCCCTCCTCCCAGGATGCCTGGCCCCTCTTCAGCATGTGGTCTCAGCTCAGTGTTGCCTGTTCAGGGAGCTCTCCTGTCTGTCACTTCCCTTCCAGGAAGTAATCGCCATCTCGCCATCTCGTGTGAAGATTGTGTTGAAGCTGAGCTCTTGGAAATCTGAGTATCCATCAGGAGGCAGCATCCAGTCTCGCAGAGTGGGCCTGCCATGAGTTCTCTTCCATTTTGGGCCCAGCTGTAGTTTCACAGGACCTCCAACAGGGGTGAAAATTCCTACTCTCATTACCTTTGTGAGTGTACCTCATGGACGAGAGAGCTGAGCGAGAAGCAGTGGGAAGGCTCAGCGATAGAATATACAGGATGTATTTATTTGATTGCATGGTGATGTATTGATCTCATGTTAAAACATAAGCTCTCAGACACCAGGGATATTTTCTTGTTCATGGTTTTTATCTCTAGCCCACAGTAGGTGCTCAACAGATCTTTGATGAATGGATGGATTCATAAATGAACAATCAGTCACAGCTCTTCACGTGTAGCCACACAGGGGAACTCGTCACTACCTCAAGCATAAAAGATGTGGACAAAAAGCCACGGGAGGGACTTCCCTGGTGGTCCAGTGGTTAAGACTCCGTGCTCCCAATGCAGGGGGCCTGGGTTCAATCCCTGGTCAGGGAACTAGATCTCGCATGCTGCCAACTAAAAGATCCTGCATGCTGCAACTAAAGATCCCCTGAGTGGCAACAAAGATCCCAGATGCCGCAACTAAGACCTGGCTCAGCCAAATAAATAAATAAATATATATTTTTTAAAAGTCAGCTGAATACAAAACTTAAAAAAAAAAAAAAAAAGCCATAGGACATGAGAAGAGTATTAGATGGCCAGTAGGAGTCGTTATGCACGCTATAATGCCTGTAGGGGATGCCCGTAGGGGACACGTCTCTGAGTAGGCTCTCCTAAAGTAGGAGTATACTTCCACATCTTTAAAGATACTCTAGCAGGGAATGACCAGCTGGAATGCGGTAAGGGGGATTCGAGGTGGGGCTGGGGGAGTGAGAAAAACGGTTTAGACTTCAGATATTCTTTTGGAACATCTGATTTTTTTTAAAGGTACAAGTGATTTTTTAATTTTTAATTTTTTGAAATTTTTTGGAGTCTAGTTGATTTACAATGTTGTGTTAGTTTCAGGTGTACAGCAAAGTGAATCAGTTATACATATACATATAGCCACTCTTTTTTAGATTCTTTTCCCATATAGGTCATTACAGAGTACTGAGTAGAGTTCCCTGTGCTATACAGTAGGTCCTTATTACTTATCTATTTAATATATAGTAGTGTGTATATGTCAATCCCAACCTCCCAGTTTGTCCCTCCCTCCCCTTTCCCCCCAGTAACCATAAATTTTGAAACATCTGATGTTAATATCAGGTTACTATCAGATGTTAATTTCATAATTAGGAAATGTTCAATCAACTTTCTCCAAGGCCTCTGGGCCTTGACTCATGCCTCTGGGCCTTGACTCATCCCCCTTGTACGGGATGCCCTTCCTCTTTCTTAGTCTGATGAACTCTTAGTCCCAGCATCTCAAAGCCAGCTCCTTTGTGAAGCCGTTGATGTCCTCCCACAGAGCTCATCTCCAACCTTGGTGCCCCGTGTTCTTTTGCACATGCAGCTGGCACAGTGCATTTCAGCTACCAGTGCCTATCTGTATATCTGCTTTTCTGATGAAGGATCCATCCTTTGAGGGATTGGTCCTGCTGCCTTCTTCAGCTTTGTCCATCATCCGAGGGCCCGCCCCAAGCCCCTGCACAAAGCAGATGCTCAGCAAACACCTGCTGATTGACCTGTTGACGGAGGCCCAGAAAGACGAGCAAATGGGCAAAGGAGGAATGAGTAAGACGGTCAGCAAGTTAGTCAATGGGACCCGCTTGGAACATGAAACAAGCAAGTATATGAACGAAAGCATGAGTACAAAAAGGAATAAATCAGGAAGTGCAGGAATGTTCTGAAATCACCAGTCCCGATCTGTCAGATTTCAGAGCAAATGTACAACGTCTCCTTCACGTCCCATTCTCCTCGCACTGGATACAAAAGGCACAGGAGGGAACGGCCATTTGTGGCTGGTGGAAGATTCCGGGACTTACCCTTTCACCATCTAAGAGCAAATGAGCTCGGAAGATCACGGCATCGCCGACGGGCACCTCTTCGTTCCTGTATAAGATCTGAAAGACTCGGCTGTGCACGGTGCTCTCGTGGACACAGGCGGAGCGCAGGCTGCCGCTGTCTGCAAAACAAGAACCAGTAGGAGCGCATGACTTCCGTCCTGCCCTGATTGGCAGCCTCCTTGTGGGTCAGTCCAGCTCAAGAAAAACAGTGGCCCCAAACTGCACTCCAATTCCCAAAGACCAAAAGCCACAGATGAATGTGATTCCATCACAGAAGATTTATGGTCACTGAATCAGGCTGGCATCTCAGAAAGAACCTTCTTCAGTCCTTTTATAAGTCATAGGATCTTGGCTAAATCACTTGTCATGCAATGGGCAGTGCTCCTTGGCTGGAAGTTAGTACCTGCTAAATTCTTTACCTGCTCACATATCCCCTCCTTCATAAAGCCTTCCATAATCCCCCTGTCCTGAAAATAATGAGGAGAAAAGCAGAGAGATAAAAACAGAAATTGGCCTTCTACAAGGATATCCTAGCGTCCACAGAATCTCTCTCTCCTGAAAGTGTTGTTTGCACAGCACATAGGAAGGATACTCTGTCTTGAGTTTTAGATAAATGTGCTAATTCTAATTACATTAGATATCCAGTTTTTTAAGCAACTTGTTCAATCCGATGTCTTCCAGTGCATTCTAGATGTACCCTAATCCCTAAACATTGTCTCAAAGTTAAGTTGAATTCCAGGAAGATAAACCTACTCAAGGAGGTTAAGAGATCTTCCTGCATCCACTGACCAGGGTTACTATGAAGAGAAAATGGGTGAATTCTTCCAAATCACTTAACACACAAACTGCAGAGTTGGAAAAATATAGAAACCTTCTAAAATAAATAATGGTACTATTTATATAATATAAAGCAAAGATAACTCATTCATAATAATGGCCAAGTGGTATTTCACAGCTTCCAAAGTGCTTTTCAAATGTGTTTCTTTCCTTAATCCTCACAGAAAATTGCTAGGGTAAGTTTTCACCACAGATGAAGAGACCAAGCCTCAAAGAAGAGGAGGGAGGTGTCATGACAGTCGCTATACGAGGAGGCGCTGTGTGGATTCATCCTCACATCCACCTACTTAACAACTGAGAAAAGACGTCTTGGGTGAATGAATAAAATGCACCCATTTCCTAGCAAAAGACAGGTATGCAATAAAGCTCTACTGAAAAACGGAAACAGTGTGATTGCAAAGGGAAGCAAGAAAATTTTTTAAAAAGCCCAACCAGCAAAGGAAAACGGCTTGAGTGCCTTGTGCAGTGTCCCCAGCTGGCTGGAACAGTCCCTTGGAAACAGGGACAAAGGGTTACTGTCACCTCCCCACGCACAGTGACACTTAACACCTGCACTGTAGCTTCAGAGTAGGGAAAAAGAAATGTAAAATCCCAGGTCGTTTCCAAGGCTGCACAGATGTTCATGCTCCAATTTGCACTTCATCGTGAAGGAAATAAAATTTCTGGCCTGACACAGCCCTACTTAGACCTGTTGGATTCAAATTGATGTGGCTTTTCCACAGAAGTGATCCTTGCGTGCAAATGCCCTTCTGTTTTTATTTGTTGCACCAGCCCTTTTTCTATCACTGTCAAGGCCTGGTTGATCTATAAGCCAGACTGACAACGTGGCAGAGGATGGATGGGGTAAATACTCTGAAGGTCAGAGCAACACTGAGCCGTCTAGGACCTGGAGGGACAGCCAGCAAAACAGTTCAATCACTTGCCTTCTTGGGCAAGTGACATCACTCCTTGTAACAGCAGCTTTCCATGTGAAAAACGGGCATCTCCACACACTGACCTTCTGGGATCAGCGTAGACAGAAGAGGATAAAATAAATCAAGATCTGAAGATCAAGCATGTCCCAGGCATGCAAAATGCAGTAGGATGACTTTCTCATTGTGTTTCGAGAAAGGTCGTAGCACTTTCTGCTGAATACATTTCCACCGGCTACATATCTATGGGAGACTGAGCTCCTCTGATTTTGAGCAGATTGACAAACTAGACCACAGGACTCAGCAGTATTTACAGAAGATCGTGGCATCCCAAGGTGCCCCATTAAGCCCAGGATAAGGCATTTCTGATGCCCTGTGAGACTTTCTGTGGCATTTTCTCATCACTAGTAAGTAGGGCACAAAGGAAGGTTCACTGATCACAAGACACCCTCTGGGGTTGTGGGCACCACTGAGACAGCACCTGCCTGCTTTGTTCCCACTGGGATTCTCCCTTCTTCAACAATGACAGCCCACACTTGGACACCTTGCTCATTATCCTGGCTCTTTTCCTGACATTGTGAAGGAAAACTTCCTTTCTTCCCCTCAGCAAGGCCACTTCCTGAACTTTCTATGACTGGCTCATTTGCAGGACCTTCCTTGGCAGACAGAGGGCGTTCGTTCACACCTTGTTCTCCTCACCCTCTTATGCACCAGGTTCTGGGCACCTAGAGGTGAGGGCAGTGCCTGCTGTCTCTACTCTGAAAGACCTTGCTCATACCTTGGGAGGCTGCCGCTTCCTAGCAGTGGGGTAAAAAGCCACTTTTCTCTTTAGACTTTTTTGTTGTTGAAATCACAAACTCATCTTTTTTTGTTTGTTTGTTTTATCCTTTTGTAATTTTACATTGGTGAAAAGAACATGTCTTGGTATATCCCAAGTGTTATTTCAAATATTCTGACACTTTTTTTTTCTTAATGTTATTGGAGTATGGTTGATTTACAATGTTGTGTTAGTTTCAGGTGTATAGCAAAGTGATTCAGTCATATATACACATACATTCCTTCTTTTTCAGATTCTTTTCCCATATAGGTTATTACAGAACATTGAGTTCCTTGTGCTATACTGTAGGCTCCCACTGGTTATCCATTCTATATATAGTAGTGTGTGTAAATTAATCCCAAGCTCCTAATTTATCCCCCCCTTTGTTTCCCCTTTGGTAACCATAAGTTTTTGAAATCTGTGAGTCTGTTTCTGTTTTGTAAATAAGTTCATTTATATCATTTTTAATTAGATTCCACATATGAGTGATATTATATATTTGTCTTTACCTGTCTGACTTACTTCACTATTTACAATAGCCAATCACAGAAACAACCTAAATGTCCACTGACAGAGGAATGGATAAAGAAGATGTGGTGTATATATATATATATATATATATATATATATATATATATATATATTATATATACATATATATATAATGAAATATTACTCAGCCATTAAAAAAGAATGAAATGATGCCATTTGCAGCAACATGGATAGACCTCGAGATTATCTTTAGACTGTTTTTACTTATTGTTTGGAGACCAGACCAGTGGTCCAATGAGAAGGTGTAGATTAGTCTTCCTAAATATCTGTCTTCTTTCGTAGGTGTCAGGGTTGATACCATGGATGAGTATCTGAAAGGAGAGTTAGAGCTTTGAGGGAAAACAAGTCTGATGGAAAGAAGGTGGGAGGGGCAAGAGAAGGGGATAGAAGGAAGAGGAGGGGAGTAGGAAAAAGGGAGCAGAGCAGATGAGAGAGAGGAGCTCTTCAATGGCTCCCATTGTCCAAACAGTTTAATCTGGAACTTCAAACCAGAAAGCAAGAGTAAAAAAACTTCTAGGTTCTGCTGCTTCTTTCCCCCCAAATGAGTGATACCAATACTTTGCATATCTATGTGCCTCTAAATGCTTACAACTCGAGTTACCTTCCCTCTGCTGAGAGCCCCCAGCGGGCTCCGTGAGCGCAGATTACAAAGCACAGGTGCTGCTTCTCTGACATGGACCCTCCACCCCAGAGTCCAAGCCAGGGAGCTCTCACGGGCATTGACTTGTAGACTGAATCTCACTCCCGCTCTGGGAACATAGTCGTGGCTCTGCCAGTACACAGGAGCTCCCCAGAGAATCAGGTCTGTGCTAAGCAGTCAAAACTCTGGGGGACCCCTTCCAGCCCTCCAGGCCTGAGGATGGCTGGGTGAGGTCTGGGCTATTCGAAAACAAAGATTCTAAGAAGCTATCACAGCATTTCTTCAAACCCAGGCCACATTCATATGGGAGAACCTTCCAAAACATTAGAGTTCATGGAAGTTGAAAAAGCCAAATCAGATTATGAGCAACTCAAGGTCAGAACCTTGGAGTTTCTATGGTTTAGAACAGGATCTCCTTCAGCAAAGCAAAAACAGGTGTCCTAGACTTGCCCCACTACTTTCTCGCTATGGGGTCTTGGGCAGGACAGTAAATAGGAGCTTAAGTGAAGCACGAGTCACGCCCAGCTTATTTTACGTGATGAATGTCAGGCTCAGATGAGATGAGAGCTAAAGAGGTGTATGTGTAACTGTGAAATTCTCAAAACCCAAGCAGATTTCCTGGTAAGATGAAGATGATAATGATGATGACTCTTTAAACTAGATAATTGTCTGGCTACTTCTAGGAACAGGAAGGACAGAAAGTCACCTTGAAGCCAAGGTTTATTATTGTTTCTAACTGTTTCAAAGAGTAGGCAGAAGAGAAAAGCCACCTGAAGCAGGTGTTCACTGTTTTTCCAGGGAATGAGCAGAGTGACCTTCAGTATCACGTAAGCTTTGTCAGACTGGTAAGGCCACTGCACGTTCACTGCCAGGGCAGAGAGGTGTGGCATGACCTTCTGTGATTCCATCAAGGCGGCTACCTTCCCCGGAGACCCTATCACAGGAGTACAAGTGGAACAGTCTGCTTCGAGACAGGAGGAAATTGTGGGAGCAAAGAGACCAAGATCTTGATGACTTTTTCTGGAGTTTGGAAGTTGGGGAGGTCTGTTACACTGGGACACACTTTTCCTGATGTAGGAGGTATTAACATACTGTGTGGATCAGGCGTGGAAAACTTGTTCCTGGAAGTAGAAGGACTTTGAAGAAAGCTGGGGCCTGAAATGATGCCTCTGGATGTTGCCCACGGGCAAGGGGTTTATAAGCAGCAGGTTGATTTTGTTACATCGGGACCTGAAAAGCCCTGTGGACCCATCTATCCTGGCACAAAGGCTGTGCTTTGTACAGCAATGCCATTGGGGTTCCGAGGCTTGTGCCCACGAGGTCCGTAGAGATGCTTGTGGAAGCAAGTTCACCATTGAGAGGACGAGCCTTCTCAGAACTCTAGAGAATCACCTTCAACGGAGCTCTGGCACGGCCACAAGCAGCCCAGAGCAAGGGACCAAGCAACCCAGTTTTCTCCTAGCCTGGCATTCAGAAAAGGACCCTGGTCCACTGTGGAATCTCAGAGCTTCTTGGACAATTTGAGACGGGCGAGGCACGCTGGCACGTCTGCCAACAGGGCATTTAGAGACACAAGCCCATTTGTGGAATATCCCAAGAGTTGTGAACATACTGGCACCTTCAATTTTTGAAGCGTATCAGATGGATGATACATCAATAAAGGGCTGCATTTTAGTTGTCATTTTTATTGCCATCTGAAAGAAAGCAAATGTTTTTCTTACTTTCTACTTGACCCTTCTGTACATGGAATATTGAATATTTTGTTTTAGTGCCCACAGAGATGAGTGTAAGCCTTAACCATAACTCCAGATTAATATGTTTCTATGGGTTTTGCTATAAAATATATTAATTCATTCATTGAATTCTTATGAATCACCTGCTATGCATCAAGTCATAGGCAAAAAAAAAAAAAACCCAGATTCAGTAATCAACAATCATAGGGTTCCTTCATAGAGAACAGACCTGTGGTTGCTAAGGGGGAGGGGGAGTGGGGAAGGGATGTACTGGGAGTTTGGAACTGGCAGATGCAAACTATTGTATATAGAATGGATAAACAACAAGGTCCTATTGTATGGTACAGGGAACTATATTCAATATCCTGTGATAAACCAAATGGAAAAGAATACGAAAAAGAATGTATGTATGTATGTATACATAGATATATACACACACACACACACATATAAACTGAATCACTTTGTTGTACAGCAGAAATTAACACGACATTGTAAATCAACTATACTTCAATAAAACAGAGTAAATCGAAAACAAAACAAAAACAATCATAGGGTTCCTTGTGGGGTGCTCCTGTCTGGAACATCTATCCGTGGAACAGGGATGAGTAGTCCCTTAGTTGTTCACCTCCACAGACTTCTCCTTGTCTGAACGAATTTCTCATCTTTCCAGATACGTTGCATTATTTGAAACATCTTATATAGGCTACTTTAACACTTTTAATTGAGGGGGCAAATTATGTACAACAAACTGGGTTTGGGCGCAGATGTTGTTACTTATAACTCTATGGTTTGAAAAAGTCACTTCTCTGTAAGATGCAACAGACTCCAAACCGTTTTGCTCATTTCACGCTGCTCTACAAAAGTTAGCCTGGGATTCGTTGGTCTGAGTTCCAGGCACTTTATATTCCTTATCTCACTTGACCTTGGGTATGAGAGTCTTCACTTCCCTCATGAGGGAATTCAGGATCATTAGGTTAAGTTACATCCTCTGCAGCAAATGTATCAATAGTAGATGGTAGAATGGTGACTCCAAATCATGTGCTTCTTTTCATTCTTTCATCTCTGAGTTTGTTTACTCATTTATTATTTAATTAAACGACCCCACAGACAATGTTAGACATAATACCAGTCACTGGTGATGGTACAGCAGCGATAAGGACTAGCCTGCAATGTTCAGTGCAATACTTCCCAACTTTTATCTCTCCTCACCGCACTCACATTACTCCATCACTTCTGTTTCACAGAAAAAGAACTGAAGTCCTAGCATGATGGAACAGCAGGCCTTACGTATTATTCTCACTCAAATATGCACTGAATCAATCAATTAATTAGTTATTAATGAAGGCAGGGATACAAAGGGATGATTTTTGGAAGGTTCCCTACGTTGGGGGGAAGCTCCAGTTCCCAGGATGTCTGACTCCTACCTTAGTCTGCAAGAAAACTCAAGTTACAAAGCAGAGACCGTGGCCTGGCAGAAATTCTTACTTGCAGAAGGAGGGAAACTAAACCAAAGAATACAGGAAAGAAAAAAATACCCTTTAAATTCCTGAAAATGAACAAGGGCTGCTGATGTAATTTAGCCGTGAGCAGCCTCCCATCAACACTGAGTGGCCTTCATTACTTAATTATAAACCCTTTTCACCTACCTATTAGAATGAGCCCAGTCAGGCTAGCACTTGGTAACACTTTATTAGCCAATAATGTGCACTGCTATGTAATTTCAAAAGTAAAAGGCCAGAGGCCCGCCTCTAACACACTCCAGTCACCCAAGACTGGGGTCCTAACCCCCGTGCAGTCTCAGGTGTTTCCATTTGTATTCTAATTAGAGTCCAGTCCATGGCCTTGCCCCTCACGCTTTTGTAAGGACAAGAAATGGATTGGAGTTCAGACATGGATTTCCTCCGGGCTCTGCCATTTGTACACCGTGCACCTGTGAACAGGGAACTTACCTGGTCTGAACCTCGGTTTCCCCCCCTGTGACCTGGGGATGCGAGTTCAAGGGTTGGGAGGGTTGAATGAGATGACCTAGGAGTGTACCGGGCACAGAGTCTAACATTTAACAGGTGCTCTCAGAGAAACGGCAGTGATATACTGCTGGATGGGGAGAAGCGGGCAGCTGTGGTGACGATGAAACGTTATCCGCAATGGAATTCTAGCAGCTGCTAGCAGGACTCTCGAGGGAAGTGGAAAGGGAATCCTCGATTGTTTCTTGATCCTGGGAAGACAGCGGGCTTGGAGCAGGGCAGTGGGCACTGCCTGGAAAGACAGAGTTTCAGCAATCTCCCTGTTTATAGCTGGGAGTCTTCGAGTGAGATGTTAACTCTCCCAGCCTTAGTTCATTCACAGACGAAAATGGCAATAATGATTTGACTCACCAGGGTGGCAAGAAGAAGATTCCTTATTTTTCTGTTGGTTTGTTTTTGTTTTTTGTTTGTTTTTCTTTTTTACACTGTATATCTTAATTTTATTTTTTTAACATCTTTATTGGAGTATAATTGCTTTACAATGGTGTGTTAGTTTCTGCTGTATAACAAAGCGAAATCAGCTATACATATACATATATTCCCATATCCCCTCCCTCTTGCGCCTCCCTCCCACCCTCCCTATCCCACCCCTCTAGGTGGTCACAAAGCACGGAGCTGATCTCCCTGTGCTATGCGGCTGCCTCCCACTAGCCATCTATTTCACATTTGGTAGTGTATATATGTCCATGCCATTCTCTCACTTCGTCCCAGCTTCCCCTTCCCCCTCCCCACCTGGCTGCTGATGGAAAGTAGCTAAGTTCATGCTTTCCCTCTCCTCTCCCTGCTCCCCCCGGGATGGCTCCTCCTGCCCTTCCCGCCTCTGTGTTGGAGACCTCCATCTAAGTCTTGCTGTTTCCAAGACTTTATACGCCACTCACAAGCTGCGAACCCTCAGATGCCGGACTCCAGCTGCACCTCTCTCCTGAGTGGACCTGATCCCTCGCGCGCTCGACATTACTCCTTTGATGTCAAATCCACACCATAAACTTACATACCCAATACAGAACCTTTGGTTGTGTCCCTCCCCCAATCTCTCTCTTTTCTTTTTTTTAATCAAGTACTTCTTGTTATTTTATTATTGGTAAATAATGGAAGAAAAAAATGGTCCTCATTTTTATATCATTTTTTTTTACATTATCATTCTTACAGTACTCTTTCTTTTTTGGCTAATTTTGTTGTTGTTCAGTCTCCTGTTGCTTTTAGGTATTACAAAATTTTTTTAACATCTTTATTGGAGTATAATTGCTTTACAATGGTGTGTTAGTTTCTGCTTTATAACGTAGTTTCTGCTTTATAACAAAGTGAATCAAAAACATGGAACGCTTCATGAATTTGCGTGTCATCTTTGCGCAAGGGCCATGCTAATGTCGTTCCAATTTCTGCATATGTGCTGCCGAAGCAAGCACCCTCCTCCAATCTCTCAACCACAAAGAGTAAAATACTTCCTGGCCATCTTTTTTTTTTTTTTTTAGGGCTTGGCCTAGGTGATTTTTTCTTTAATTTATTTATTTATTTTTGGCTGTGTTGGGTCTTCGTTTCTGTACAAGGGCTTTCTCCAGTTGCGGTGAGCGGGGGCCACTCTTCATTGCAGTGCGCAGGCCTCTCACTGTCGCGGCCTCTCTTGTTGCGGAGCACAGGCTCCAGACGTGCAGGCTCAGTAATTGTGGCTCACGGGCCTAGTTGCTCCGTGGCATGTGGGATCTTCCCAGACCAGGGCTCGAACCTGTGTCCCCTGAATTGGCAGGCGGATTCTCAACCACTGCGCCACCAGGGAAGCCCTTCCTGGTCATCTTTGATTCCTCTTTCTCCCTTACCCTCTCACCCAATCCTCCATAAATCCTGTGGGTTTACATTCAAAATGCGGTTCTGATGAATCCCTTCTGGGTCACTTCATATTCTTCTCTCAATAGAGAATATGGAAAACTTTATTTCTACTTCTACTGTTACTACTCTTTAGTCTATTCATATAAAATATAAACCAGACTTCATCACTGCCCTGCCCCCATTGCATTTAGAATAAAATCTAAATTATCTACTATGGTTGAATTGGCCCTAAATGAACAGTTTGGAAGCTGTAGCCCAGGTGAGGGTTTAGCACAGAGCCAGGTCTTTTCCTGAAGTCTAGGTCAGGCAAATATTTATAAAACGCATGACTGACCAAGGCTCCAAGGCTCCAAGTCGTCCCATCACTGAGAATTTGGCAACAATGTTTAATAAACATTTGTGGAAGTGAACTGAATCTGGGCTCAAGCAGCTTGCTGCTAGGGATCTGTTTGCTGCTATGTCCTCAAGATGACCCGGAATCCACACCTATCCTGTTCCCTTACAAACAGCCAGTGCTAAGTATGCCTGAAACATACAGCCTGGGGTTTTCTGAGAGGGGTATAACCAAGGCTCCACCTTCTAATTCTGAAACCCATTCTGTTAAAAAGTCATCAGACCCAGCAAATGGGAGGCAAAGAGCCCTGTTTATGTGATTCAGACTTTTCCGAGCCATCTGCCTCGGCCATATGCTTCCCAAGGAGAACTAAGTATAGCACGATTGCAGCTAATCAAATCTTTGTAAGAGCTGCAGCATCCCCGCCCAGTCATGGGCCTGGCATGTTCCAAGGAGCACAGAGCCCTTCTCCAGCCCAAGGCGACCTTGGCCTTAATGGGAGACCACAGAATGTAGGAGGCAGTTGTGACTTGCTAGGAAAATATCCGGGAGTGCCGAGAGGCACTGCTGAGTAGGTAAGAACAGGTGGTCACTCTGCCTTTCTCTTCCACGGAGATGGAAGTCCCCTCCAAAAGATCAGCCCCATGACCATGGCTGAGCCAAGACTGACCAGTCCAGAGAGAGAGCTGCGCCCCAGGCCCCAACTCTCTCCAAGAGCTGAAGCCACCACTGTCCCCTCCCCAAGCCATGAATGAGGGGAGCTCCCCCTAGTCACGGCCATTCTCACCTGGCCTCTCCTCCAATGCCTCACCTTCCTCTATTACACCCCTGTCTGTTAGGGCACATACCCCAAATGGTTAGCACAGGTACCAACCAATCAGAATGCGTGCCAGGCACAGGGACGAGCAGGGTCCTGTGGGCCATCTGCTGTACCAGGCACAAATCCTTTATTTATGGACTACAGGGAACGCGAGGGTTTGGGAGAGGGACCAGGCTAACTGGCCAGTGGAGGGGGGGCAGCTTAGGCATTTGAGGGCAGTGGCTACCCTGACAACTGCTCCTACCAGATGCACTGGCTGAACGTCGCCCCTCGTTAAAATGAACATGTTTTCTCCAAACCACGTGCAGGTCAGCCCAGCCTCTCCGCTGAGACCTGTCCCCGCAGCTAGAGGAGTTATTTTTTTGCTTCTCAGAGTCCCATGCTTTCGTCTCACTCCTTCTCCCCCTAAACTCAGTGTCAGCCCAGAGGAACCTGAGCGCCCGTCCTCCAGGACACGGGTGGCCTTGCAGCCGCTACTGCCCCCTTCCCTGCATCAGCATCTTTTCCTTCTGCTGTGCATCTGCAGCAAGTGCCACAGAAGCATCTGTGCGTGGACCTGGAAATTACCCCAGGGCCAGCTCTCCTCTCTCCGACACAAACCATCTCCATCACTAGATACCCCCAGGCTCTCAAAGTTGGTCTGCATGCCTTAGAGTCCTAGACTCTGATGGGTCCCCCTGACTCAGACCTGGCAGTGGCTGAACCTAGTAATTGACCTTCAACTTCCCACACAGCAAATGCAGGACACAAGGGTGTCTACCCCATGCCCTGACCCAACTCTGAGATATTTCTTGATCTGAACGTCTTAGCTCCAGCCTACAACCGGACCAGTCTCAGCACAGCTGGAGTGTTTGGTAACCACCCACTCACGTGGTGCTGACACCTCAGGGAGTAGGACCCTGAGGAACTGAGCTGGGATCTGATCCCTCCCCATCTTCCTGGCCGACTTCACTCTCCCCTTCAGCAGCTTTCTCTGACCGTCGCAGCCTAGAGGGAATGTGGATCCTACACGTTCACTCAGCATTCGGAAGATGCTCCATTCCTGACTGTACCCCCTCAACACACTTACACCCCATTCATCAAAAATATTGAGAATTCCAGGGTCCATGACGGATCTGCGGACATGAGACAGTCCCTGTTCTTCAAGAAGGCCGTTAGCATTCTCTTCCCATGAATAAATGTCATGATTTCCCCCAATAGTTTCACCTTTTGAATCGTGCACTTATAACCCATCACAGGTGATCAATGGGTGTTTGGTCAATTACAGAGCTATGGCAAGATGGCGTGAGGAATGTCAGAGAACTTTTTAGGCCACTGGGACTTGGTGGGGAGGGGCATTGCTAAGAGGTCTGGGTTAGTGTCTCGATTTTTCCCTATTACAAGCACGTGATGTTCCTTTCATCACTTTGCTTTCTGTAAAATGCAGCTATAATCTCTAATTATGGTATTGTCATGAGTACCAAATTAGATCACAGGAAGCAATGTCTATGGCTCGCTAAAATGAACACTACTTTTCAATGTTCTAATTACTTTAATTATTTTTGGGGGAGGGAGTTACTGGCTGAGAGTGACTTCTACCATGTCAAATACAAGTTTATTTCTGATTAGACATAAAAGCTAATAAAACTAATACAAATTATGTTATAGCTAATTTTCAGAGGTCCTAGCATAGTGCTTGCTCAAAGTCGGTAATCTATAAATATTTTTTGAATATTCTTTTTCCTATGACCTTTTTCCCACTAAGCTTTCTTCTTCTCATTCATCATAGACCCTGCTTGTCTTGTCCCTTCTTCAGACATTCTCTCAATGCCCCAGGCAGAGACCATTGCTCCCTCTCCTGACCCCAGAGCAGTTTGCAGCAGCTGACTTAGACCACCTGTCATGCAGTTACGGTTCTGTGTGACTCTCCTCCGAGCCTGCAGAATACATCACTCACCACTGCATTCTTAGCTTCTAGCAAGAAGCCTGGCGTAAAAGAACACAATTTTTTTTTTAATGAATTGATAGCCTCATCCTCATCTCAAAGACCTGTGTCTCCTTGCAAACGTCACCTCTTCATGGAGATTTTCCCATTCATTGTAGTTACAAGTAGCCCAGGCTCTGAAATCAGATCTGCATTCAAGTTCAGACTCTCCATCCACTTGTAATTTTTTTTTACATTTTTTCATTTAGTCTTCTTAAAAAAAATTATTGAAGTATAGCATATAGTATATACTCCATTATAGGTTATTACAAGATAATGGGTATAATTCCTTTGTTTTATACAGCATATTTTTGTTAGTTATCTATTTATATATAACAGTTTGTATCTGTTAATCCCATACCCCTATCTTGTCCCTTCCCCTTCTCTCTCCCCTCTGGTAACTAGTAGTTTATTTTCTATACCTGTGAATCTGTTTCTGTTTTGCTATATACATTTGTTTGTATTATTTTTTTTAGAGTCCACATATAAGTGATATAGTATAGTATTTGTCTGCCTCTAACTAATCTCACTAAGCATAATATTTTCTAGGTTCATCCACATTGCTGCAAATGGCAGAATTTCATTCTTTTTATGGCCGAATAATATTCCATTATATATATATATATATATATATATATATATATCTCACATTTTCTTCATCCATTCATCTGTCCATGGACACCTGGGTTGTTGCCATCTCTTGGCTATTGTAAATAGTGTTGCTATGAACATTAAGGTGCGTGCATCTTTTCAAATTAGCGTTTTTGATTTTTCCACTTGCAAATTACTTATGCTTTTTGAGCCTAATGTCCTTCATGTGTAAACTAACCATAAAAACCTCTTCTTCTGAAGCGTTATCGTGAAAGTTAGATAAGACAGTGATTGGCGTCATTATTTTTATTAACAGTGCGCTTTATCCATGTTCACACCTTTGTTATGTATATTCCACCTTCTACTTTATTCAGCTTGGAATCACCTTATCCTCACCCACGTGCCCCCCGACCCCGCATCGTTCTACAAGCTACTTGAAAGCACAGACAATAGGATGGTCATTTGAGCGTCTTCCCTGTGACCTAGGTGAGTGCTTTGAATAAACCAGGTGCTCAATAAGACTCTGGCAAAGTACTAGGTAGAGCATTAGCCTGGTTATCTCCAAAGGTAAACTGAGTCCTCAGTGAGGAAGACAAATTTTCCTTTTACATCTGAGCCACTATCCTAAGTCTGAGAATCCACACGTCAATGTGGGGACTACTAGCTAAAAGGAAATCACACAGTTCTGTAAACTCATTTCACAGATAGGAGCTGGGAGGCTCAAGAAGATGGAGAATCCAGCCCAAGGGCAGAACTAGCAGTGGAACCTAGAATCCAGCCTCCAAGTCCAGGGCTCTTCCTCCTGCCCCTCAACGCCCTCCCTTGGTGCTCACTGGGGCACTGAAGGACTGTTTGCAAGGCTGTTTCAATGTCTTTGTGTCTGAGCAAATTCTATAAACAGCATCTGAAAGTCGTAGCAGCACCTGCCTGGGTGTCAGCCAAGGCTTGGCCAGTGGGCTCCAAAATCAATGCACACCTAGGCCTGTGTCCTCAGAATCAATTATTGCAGATTTAGATTCAATTACCAGACAGCCTCTTCTCTCAGGCTCATTTTTCTGCACGTCTCCACTTTGGCGCAGAGGTGATCGTGCAACCTTGCTGATGTGCACCACAGCCGCCATCACCCACCTGGCATGAGCTGGGGGCAGGAGATGCGGGCAGCTCTCCTCTGGGACATCCCGGCAGAGTCGGCCTCCCCCACTGCATGCTGGGTGCCACGGCATCACATGCCTCGCGATCACACCTCACCTCCTCATTATTTAATGTCTGTTTGAGTTTCCTGGGGTTCAGTCATGTAGTTCATCTCAGCAGCCATAGGACTGGGACTGAGAAAAAGTAAACTTTTAATGACTGTAATGATTTTCCCTTCTTTATTTTACGTATTTAACTTCTCCTAAACTAGATCCTTCCCAACAGCTTTTTTTTTTAACATCTTTATTGGAGTATAATTGCTTTACAATGGTGTGTTAGTTTCTGCTGTATAACAAAGTGAATCAGCTATATGCATACGTATATCCCCACATCTCCTCCCTCTTGCGTCTCCCTCCCACCCTCCCTATCCCACCCCTCTAGGTGGTCACAAAGCACTGAGCTGATCTCCCTGTGCTATGTGGCTGCTTCCCACTAGCTAGCTATTTTACATTTGGTAGTGTATATATGTCCATGCCACTCTCTCATTTCATCCCAGCTTACCCTTCCCCCTCCCCGTGTCCTCAAGTCCATTCTCTACATCTGCATCTTTATTCCTGTCCTGCCCCTAGGTTCTTCAGAACCTTTTTTTTAAGATTCCATATATATCCAATGGCTTTTAAGCGAGGTCAACTTTCTCTCGTTAGAACTAAAATACATACAAAAGCCAAAACTCTCGGCCCTCCTGGCTACCACTCTCTCTCCCTCATTGCCTGAGCAGTAACGCTTACCCAAAGAATGCCTCTACTGGCTGTCTCCATTTCTTCATCATTTTACTCATGCTTCAGTGCCCCCAAAATCTAGTTTCTGGACCCTTATCACCACCCAAAGAGCTCCTATCAAGATGATGAATGCGCTAGCTGTCACTAAGATGTCCAGGAAAGTTTTAATGCACGTTGTACTTGAATTCTCAGAAACTTTCTGCAATGCCAGTCAATGCTTCCTCCTTGAACTATCCTCTTCCCATGGCCTCTGCGAAATCAAGTTCCACTAGTTTCCTCTTGACTCTAGGGCAGCTTTCATCTGCCTCCTTATCAAAGTCACCTCCCTGCTGCCCTCAGTGTCACTCCCCACCTCCCTTACAATGGTTTGTTTTACTTAAGTTACTGCTGGAGTCATATTGACTGTCTTCTCTTCCAACCAGAATGTAAGCCCTATGAGAGCACTAAATTGGCCTATTTTATGCATTCTCCAAGTCCTGTACGTAAAACGGAATGCAGTACATAGCCAATCAATGAAATCCATGTGTCTAACCCAGACTTCTCCTCTACGTTCAAGACCTTGAAGCCCAGTCGCCTACTTGAGATCTTCTGTTTGGATTTTCAAAGGCAGCACATACTTAACATGTTTCAAACCACCACTAGAGGGGGAAAAAAAAAGCTAAAATGCTGGTTTCTCTTCCAGCGTTCCTTATCTGAGTAAATGGCTCTATGAGCCACCTTGCCGTGTAAACCAGAAATCTGAGAGTCACTGTCTCCCTCCAGCTTCTGAGTGTGAGCCCTCATCTCTCCATCTCAACCACCAACCAACCTGCCCAGGCTCACCTGGCTTCTCACCTGGACGGCTCAATGGCCTTTGTTCTGCTCAACCTTGCTTCTGGTCTGTCTCTCTACAATATTTCCAAGGAAGCATATTTTCAGTACACAAATAGAATCAAGCTGCTCCCCTGCTCAAAATCCTTCAGTATCTTTCCATTCCTTTTAGGATAAAGGAAACACTTTTTTGCCCTAATACAGTCCTCAAAGCCAATTTGCCCCTGTTTATCCGCATCTCGTTCCAGGCTCCCTCGTTCACTCTTCCGCAGCCACGGTGGCCTGCCATCCCCCTTTGTCACTGCATCACCTTTGCCCATGCCGCTCCTTCTACCTGGAGTGGCCCTTCCCTTCCCTGTGGCTCACGCCAACTTCTGCTCACCCATCTCTTTCCCCAGAGAATGTTCTCTCATCACCCTAAACCTTGTCAAACCCATGATTACAAGCCCTCCTAACACAAGGCATCTCTCTGAGTACTGTGATATTAGTTGGTGTAAAAATGGCTTTGACTGTTTGAATAATCTCCTACGTTAGACCAAGTCTTCTGTGAAAGACAGGCCCTTTTGGCTCAAACGGAACTATCTGCTTGATAAGATATTTGTTGAATGTGAAATTTTAAAATATAATTTTTAGGTGTGAAAAAATGGGTAAAGACTCTAACCTACTGACTTTTTAATATCTTGTAAAAAGTCATTTCCTTCTCATCTGATCATTACAAAAAATCATCAAACGAGTTATCCACTTGAAACAAAACTAGCACTGCAACTGTGGCAATGATTCAGAAACACCCAACTCCTTGACTCCACTAATTTATAAACTCTCTGAGACGGTTTCCTCCTTTGAAAATGGAAACAGAGATACTTTTCTCCAAAGACTGCTATGAGAATTGATAAAACAGTATTTACAAAATACGTAGCACAGTGCCTGGTATAGTCAGTTGCAACATCAATAGAAATTTATTAGCGCCATTGCTACCAATCCATGAAAATATGGGTCATCCACCGGCACGTATTTCAGAAGGCTGAGGCAAAGTGCATTGACTTCAACGAAGATAAACAAGAATGTTCATTTTCAGGAGTCATGACTTTTCTCGCGCTTTAACAATATTGACCCAAACTGCTCTAAACCAAGGCAATCAATACTGGAGAACGTGTGCTCAGGTGAAGCTTTCAAACAGAATTCAGATGAAAGGGAAAGCCTCTTTCAATGAGGTCTGGAAGTGATGTGAAATTCTTGTCATCCACCTACTCATTCTTTCATCCATCCATCAGTCCACGGACTCTACACCTCAGCGCTGAGTGACAAAGCTGTGATAGCAGGTGTGTGAGTCATGGCAGTAAGCAAGTTTCTGTCCTCCTAGGACTTACACTGTGGTAAGGGGGGGGAAAGAAATGCTCGAGTAATCATTCAGTTATGACATCATAAATGCTACAAAAAGAGAAACGGACGGGAATACGGCACACTTAATTTGGGGTGCGGGAAGTGTATGACCTAAAGGTGAAAAGAGGCATCTTACGGGCTATTAAAACTGAAGTTTGACAGTGGCCACAACGGACCCTACAAACCAATGTGAAGGGCTAGGCTCAAAAGCAAGGCTCACAAAGGGAGTGGATGAGAATCACGACGCTAAATTCCTCGGTTAGATTAGAGGAGTGACGTGGCATCAGGTAGAGAGGGAAGAAAGGATTTTAGAGAGAACAAACATACAGATGTTTGGAGAAAGCTGTTGCTACGAAGTCAGTCTCTATTTACACCACCTCCAATGGAGGAGAGAAAAGAGGTGTCACCTCCTTTCGTCCAAGCACGGAGGGCCAACCCAAACAGCTTAATACAGACCCCTCCGGTTCGGGGACCAGAGGACCAGTGCATGTTTGACTCCTCAGAAAATTAAGGCCACTCCATGCAGCAGGAGAGAGGTTAATGCATTGGGATAAGCTTAGACATTCCGAATTTGTTGAGGCAAAGGAGACATTATTTATGGACCAGACATGAGATCTGTAGGGAGAGCTGACCTGGTACCGTTCTAAGGGCCGCTCAGGGGAACCACGTGTGTGACAAGAAGATCCCGGCAGGGAAAGTCTACGTGAGTGAAACACATCCAATTGCAAGATGGAGATCCAGGGCAGGCTGAGTGAGCAGGGAGGTGTGTGGAGTTGCTGATACAGGACCCCTGAGGTTGCACCCCATTAGCAGCATGGAACACCAGCTCACATGAAAATGATGGTGAAGCCAAACAGACCCAGATACAAATCCCAATCCCACCATGTTTCTCCCTAAGCCTCAGTTTCCCCAGCTATTAACTGGGAATAATGTTGATTATAACCATAGATTGTTGGGAAGAATACATCCCTATTTGTAGGATTGACAGGAAAGCTCAACTTAAGCTGAGAAGCAAAAGCTTTGAAACATCAGACTCCAAAGGTCAGCATGACTTTGTCTAAAACAAAGATAAAGGACAAGCTACAGACTAGGAGAAGATATTTTCTACACGATACATCAAGGAATCGTGAGCAAAGCTGTGTTTGGCAGGAGGCAGGAGACAAAATTACATCAATAAGGAGTAAATTATCCAAAAAAAGCAGCAAAGGTTGTAAATGGGAAACTCGTAAAAGGGAAAATAAGAATAGCTCATAAACACATGAAAGGAAAGTGATTAGGGAAACGCAGACAAAACAAGATACTAGATTTGTGCAGGGAAATATCCTCATGAACTGCTGGTGGAAGTTTGAACTGGAACTTTGAAACGCCTTCTGGCAGTTTTCTTTCATTTAAATCTGCACGCCCGATGGATGCTTTAGCAACGGGGCTTTTTGTCATCTAGAGCAGGTCCTCACACATTCGCACAAGGAGGCGTGCACAGCGATGTTGTCTGAGTCGTCCTTGTGTACAAATGGCCCCCGAACAGTGGCGTGCCAGCACAAGTCTAGAAACTGGCTTCCAAACAGAACTGATTTGTAATGTCTGCTGATTTCCTGGTGCAAACAGTCCTCCACCCCCTCCATGGCCAGTTTCAAGCTACCCACATGAAGTCACCAAACCTGGGAAGAGATGAACACAATCAACTCTCAGGCGCAGGTGTGAGATGACCACAGCACACCTCGGTCTCCAACTGCATATGTGAACAGACTTTGTCAAAGTAAGAAAAAAACAAAATCTACCCATTATCTCTTGGTGAGTAGAACATGAAATGAAATGCAGAGAATGTATACCCGCAAGTTAGCCATGGTTTCTTTGGAGATGGGTGGGGTCTCGCATTTGGATAGTGGCTACAAAAAATATTTGTAGCCTGATTTGTAACGTGCTCAAGGAGAATTTAGTCATAGATCACTTATGTAATCCAATTCATAAAATACTGAAATTTTTTAACTGACAGAGTGGTGTTACTTATGCAGCAAATTAATGAGATGGCCAATTAATGTTGGTTCCTTTATTATTCTCTCTTCTACCATTAGCTCCTGTGAACCTTGTGCGAAACAAATTAAGTTTGTGCATTCATCCATTAAATGCACTGTTATTGGGTGCCTGCTTGTGCCGAGTGCTGCAGAAGAATACAGACGCGACCAAGACTTACATCAAACTCCCCAACCTGGGGGGGTTATAATCTTGTTGGTGGAGAAACCTGTCTGGCAGGTCCTTACGGAACTAAACCAGTGATTCTTAAAGTAAGGTGGACTATGGGACATCACACTGTCTACTCTAGTCTTCAAAGACATTTACTTTAAATTAAGAGGAATTAAGGAAATTCTTATTAAACATCTGTATTCATGAGACAGCTGTTCCAAGGGCCAGAAAGTTCAAACTGTCTTCAACAAGAAAGAAAACTTCTCAATCCAATAGTAGCTCTAGCTTCAGGTATGGCTTGATTCCTTGGCCAAGGGATGAAACTCAAAACCCTGAATCCCTCTCTGCTTTCTCTTTCTCCGCATCCCTTTGACTGTTCAGTGGACATCCCAAGGCTCTTCATACAATGGGACCATGGGCACAGCAATCTCAGAATTATCATCCTAGCACCCCAGTAACCAGGAGGCTAGAGAGAGAAGACAGGTCCCTCCCTGGAGGTCCTTGTCCAGGACCCAGGCATATATTGATTGCTTGAGCCCATCAAAGCCAGGCCTGGAGCTGGGAATCAATAGGCCACACCGCTGAGAAGACGGAAGAGGGACACTTCCCAAGGAAAATTAGGTCACTGTCAACAGAAAAAGGGAGTATAGAATCCAAAAAGTCAACTGCTTCAAGAGTGCCACTTACCATGGAGTTTCATGCTGTTTGAGCCATTTGGTTGAACAACGAAAAACAGGACATATATAGACTACCAAACGTAAAATAGATAGCTAGTGGGAAGCAACCGCATAGCACAGGGAGATCAGCTCGGTGCTTTGTGACCACCTAGAGGGGTGGGATAGGGAGGGTGGGAGGGAGGGAGATGCAAGAGGGAAGAGATATGGGGACATATGTATATGTATAACTGATTCACTTTGTTATAAAGCAGAAACTAACACACCATTGTAAAGCAATTATACTCCAATAAAAATGTTAAAAATAAATAAATAAAAATAAATAAATAAATAAATTCAAACTTAAACAGTAAAAAAAAAAAAAACAGGCCTCTTCTTCCCCAGGGGAAATTAAAACTCAGGAATTTTAAATGAATTTCTGACTCTTCAAACTGCAAATGGAGGGCCTTTTTCATAATGGAGCAAAAACAATCATTTGTGGTGAAAATGTTCATTAGATTTCAAGTTCTTGAATTAAAATAGCTTTTCCATTGACTAGCGACCTCGGTCAATTCATTTAATGACTCTGGGTCTGTAAGGTTTCCACTTAATCTTTTTTTTTTTTTAATTAATTTATTTATTTTTTGCATGTTGCTTACTGGTACCTTCTTTTTTTTTAACATCTTTATTGGAGTATAATTGCTTTACAATGTTGTGTTAGTTTCTGCTGTATAACAAAGTGAATCAGCTATATGTATACATATATCCCCATATCCCCTCCCTGTTGCATCTCCCTCCCACCCTCCCTATCCCACCCCTCTAGAGAGAAGTAAGTCAGAAAGAGAAAAACAAATACTGCATGCTAACACATATATATGGAATCTAAAAAAAAAAAAAAATGGTTATGAAGAACCTAGAGGCAAGACAGGAATAAAGATGCAGACGTAGAGAATGGACTTGAGGACACAGGGAGGGGGAAGGGTAAGCTGGGATGAAGTGAGAGAGTGGCACTGACATATATACACTACCAAATGTAAAATAGATAGCTAGTGGGAAGCAGCCGCATAGCACAGGGAGATCAGCTCGGTGCTCTGTGTCCACTTAATCTTTAAAGTTCTTTTGGCCCTAAAACTCTGATGTATTTTGCACTTAAGTCTATTTTCTCTGGTTCCTATTTCAATGACTTCAAGGCAATGATCTTTGGAGTCTTTTCTCAATGAAAGTGAACTAACCGGAAAGATTTAGATCATAATAGTTCCTCACAACTCCTGATGCAACTCTACAATCCCAGGATGGCTGGTTCATCACTTTGGTTAGAAGCCCTTTGCCCAGACTCCTCAAATGCACAAGCCCAAGGAAGACTGACACCCAAAAACAGTAAAGGCTCCCAGGGGATAGGTTTCTCAGACTGTGCTCCAAGGTGAGAACAGTCTAGTCTAGTAGGTAGGACACTGGTCTAGGAACCTGGCATGCAGGTTCCCACCGTGGCTTTGACACTGAATCTTCAGGGCTACAATTTTATAGAGGCAATGTCTCCTTATCTATAGCACATGAGTGCTGTCCCTGATGGACACCAGGCATTGGGTACTGGGCCACACGCTAAGAATGGAAAGGAGTCATAACAGCGTGGTCCCCACCTTCACTGAGTTCTAGGCTGCAGGGACCAAGAGAGGAGTCAAGTGGTTTTCACAGGAATACATGCACACCATGACGACTGCCACGAGCCAAAGGCACCAGCACTCAGCCAGTTCAGCGGGGGCTTCCTGGGGGAAATGGACTTCAAGAAAAGTACTAAAGGAGAAGTAGGAGCAAAGAAGCAAAGGGGAGGACAGACAAAGGGAGATGCATAAAATGTCCTACCTCTAGGTGCCTGCACACTAGTGGGAACGCTGGTGCACATGCAACATGGATACATGGTAATAAGCAGTAAGAATTACAAAGAATGTTCAGATAAAATATGGGAAGATTCTAAGAAGCAAGGTCACTCTTACGTGGAAGATAAAAAGCTGGTGTAAATAGGAAGAGGAATGTGATGATCTGGTAATATAGTAGGACATAAACAAGAAAAGACAGAGGGGGTAGGCTAAGCACATCTGGTAGGTATCACAGAACAAGCAAAGGCAACTACTTCCTGAGGGAAATGGGAAATAGCCCAGGCTGAGCCAGGGCGTGTGTCAGGGGAAAACTTGAAAAGTTTTATTTCAAAGACCTTGAAGATAAAGCTTAGAAATGTCCAGCTACTGGATGCTTCCTACTCTGTATCAAAAACCTCTCTCTAATTATCATACTAAGTGAAGTTAGAAAGAGAAAGACAAACACCATACGATACCACTTATACGTGGAATCTAAAATGTGACACAAATGAACTTACCTACTAAACAGAAACAGACTCACAGACATAGAGAACAGACTTGTGGTTGCCAAGGGGGAGGAGGGGGTGGGGGAGGGATGGAGTAGGAGTTTGCGGTTAGCAGATGCAAACTAGTATATACAGAATGGATAAACAAGGTCCTACTGTATAGCACAGGGAACTATATTCAGAATCCTGTGATAAACCATAATGGAAAAGAATATGAAAAAGAATATGTATGTGTATATGTATATATATATATATACTGAATCACTATGCTGTACAGCAGAAATTAACATAACATTGTAAATCAACTATACTTCAATTAAGAAAAAAAAATACTCTTTCTAAACATTTGGCACTGTGGACTGAGATTCCCTCTTTCAAATCCAATCCCATCCTTGTTTTTCCTCTCAGTTCTCTGGCTGCCCTCCTCAGGCATCTTCATGAGCTTCTTTTCATCTGCTCAGCCTAGGTGTTCATGGGGCCCCAGCCATCCTTGGCTGCCTTCTCTTCAAAACCCACAGAACCTCCACATGTATGTAAACTTATCCCCAGTGCTGACATTCATCTCTGGGTATTTGCTGGTGACTCTGCATGAATGAACCTCAGCTTCAATCTTCCCGGGAACCAGTGCTGAGTTTCCTGTGCGGAGCCATGTTTGAATTTTATCACACTGAATTATTTTTAGGCAGTGGAGCCCATCTTCCCCTGGCCCCAATCCCCTCCACTCAATCTTACATAGAAGGCAAGTCGGTAACATATGTAAGCATGATTTTGTTAATATAATATAGCTTATGTATTTCAAGTGTATAACATGTGCTAAAGAAAATCCATGAAACCAGAAACCATGTCAAGCTGTGATTGACATGCACGATTGAAACAGGAGCTACAGAGGCTTAGATAAGCTTCTTTTTCTGATTGCACAAGATACTGAACATTTCCAATACCCATCGTTTGTATCTGTGTGATAAATACTTGGTTGCTCCTACCCACCCCCCTAACATTGCCTTTGGTGCTGTTTTTATTTTAATCCCCCCATGACCACCATTTGCCTTGATATTGCTCAGAGTTCTAAAATTGATTCCACAAGAAAAGTTCGGGATCAGTTTTAGTTTCTAAGCTCCGTCTCTAATTATACTGAACACATGCTCTTCCTCATGCATATTAAAGCCAACTGTGAAGCATGGGGAACGGGAGCAGTGCTGAAATCACACACAACCAGATTATCATGACCTGGGATGCGGTCTGTTCTCATGTCACACCACAACCCTGTGCTGAGTGACACAGCAGCCCCACCTGGCAGCCAGGCCCCTGGCCACGGTGCTACGAGGGGGTGCCTGTGGGCACAGCGTCATGTGATCAGCTCTGTGCCTGCCAGGCCGGATTAAAGACGGGTACATCTGCTAAGTCAGTCCCGCAATGGTGCACAGTTGAAACATGGGCACAGAGAACAGGCAACGCCGGCACAAGTTGAGGATGGGGATGGATGAGGAGGAGAGGAGCTGATATTTGAACACTACTACTGCTGGTAGGGGACTTGCACCACCGAACTGAATCTTCAAGGGGACCCTGTGAGAGCCATTCCGTTCTTGCTGTCGTTTTCCTATGTGGAAACGGAGGCACCGGGCACTTGTTTCAGTTTCAAAGATGTGGAACCAGGGTTGAACCCCAATAGACCGTAGATGCCGTTTTGTGCTCTTCGATGGGTCTTCCATGTGTAAACACTCATTGAAACAATGGCATGAACATGTAGTTCACTGCCTCTTTTAAAAAAGCTTGAGAATATTTAAATAGTAAAATTGGGATGACATGCAGTATCCTAAAAGCACATCCATGGGATACCGGCGGGGCAGCCCCTGAAGGTCTGATTTTGCTACTACAGTGTCCACGGGAGTGATGAGGGCTGGAGCGTGAAGCGAGAGCGGCTGGGGAGGAGGCTGAGCCCAGGAAAGAAGACTGAGCCTGACCACAGTGATGTCAGTGGGCTTGGAGAGGACCCGAAGGACCCGAGGAGGGGGAGAAAGTCCCAATTGAGAGGACTTGAAATTTGACGCAGTGTGGAGGAGGCGCTGGTGAAGGGGTTCAAGGAGTAATTCTGGCCCATCTTGCAGGACCGGGTGGGTAGCAGGGCCATTTATCAACACAGCTGATTTATTCCTCCAGCTGATGCTCAGCACAAGTCCTGTCCTTAGCACTGCGGGTGGAGGAGGGACCTGCCAGACCCTGGAGTCCGCATCACTGGGGTTCAATCCTCACTGCAAGACTCACTACCCGGGAGGCCTTGAGCCAGTCCGTGAGCTCTCCATGCCTAAATTTCCTCTTCTATACAATGGGACCTATTCCTGTAACTTATCACTTAGGGAAGGCGTGATAATAAAGTAAATCCATACACATAAATATGTAACATATTTGAAATATTCTATTTCGTGGCACATAGAAAACCCTCAGTGATGATTTACTGAAAGTAGCATTATTATCAAATTTTAGAGGAGACACAGACAATAAATACATATGTAATAAAACGAGCTGAAGTGGTACGAAGAAAAATAAAGCAGAATAAGAAATTGCTATAACAGGAAATCTATTTTTTTTTTAAATAACTGGGCAAGAAGCCTCTCTGAGGAGGTGACATCTGAGCAGAGACCTGACCTGGATTCACTGAGAAAACAAGCAAGGTGTAGACTGCGAGAGGAACGACCCACTTCACAGTGGAAGGACCCCTAAGTTCAGAAGCTCTGAGTCAGGAATGAGCTTGGTGATTCAAGGAAGAGTAAGAGTGATGCGGAAGAAGGCAGAAGATGAGTTTAAGGGGAAAGTCAAGGATCAGACCATACAGGGGCCAATCAGGACCTGCTAAGGACTTTGTATTTTGTTCGAAGGTCTGCAAGAAGCAGTGTGATGCAGTAGATAAGAGCCAGACTGCCTGAATGGGACCCTAACCCCGCCTCTTCCCAGATGCGCACATCAGTACCTTCATCTATAAAGTGGGGATAATAATAGCACCTACCCTAGGGAGTTGTGAGAAGTGAGAAAATTTAATATATGCAAAGAATATAGAACAGGGCCTGGTGTATATTAAGCATTCTGTGTCATCATCATCATCATCATTAGAAGACTTTCAGTAGCGGTCCAACATAATCCAAATTAACTGTAAAAAGCACTACCCTGGCTTTTGTGTGAAGGTGATGCAGGTCATGGAGAAAGATCATTGCATTGGATATGGACTGAAAACTTCTCAGGCTGATGTGCAGCAACATGGATGGACCTAGAGATGATCATGCTAAGTGAAGTCAGTCAGACAGAGAAAGACAAAGATCATGTGATATCGCTTATATGTGGAATCTAAAATACGACACGAATGAACTTACCTACGAAATAGATTCACAGACATGGAGAACAGACTAGTGGTTGCCAAGGGAGAGGTGAGGTGGGGAAGGGATGGAGTGGGAACGTGGGGTTAGCAGACGCAAACTATTATACGTAGGATGGATAAACAACAAGGTCCTACTGCACGGCACAGGGAACTATAGTCAATATCCTGGCATAAACCATAATGGAAAAGAATATGAAAAAGAATGTATAGATATGTATAACTGAATCACTTTGCTGAACAGCAGGAATTAACAACAGTGTAAATCAACTATACTGCAGTAAAATAAATTTTTTTTAAAAATTCTCAGGCTGGATGGCTCTGTGCATCTATATTACCAAGTTTCCCTGAGAATATGTGCGTGCTGGGTCACGCTAAGTGAAGTCTTTTAAAAATCACTGTCTACTTAAAGTGGATGTATTATTACAAAACAAGTTAATGGAATAAAAAGAAACAAAACTCTCATGCTTTTCTTTCAAGAACATTCTGAGTAAAAGCCATGCTCTTCAGAGATTATGTGTTCCTCACAGCCTCTCCTTGGGATCTTCAGAATTAGCTACCAAGACAAAGTGGGAAATCCTGTTTCTGTAACTGTCCAAATACCCTATGGATATGTAAAGGTAAGATAGGAATTTTCTGTTAATTTTCCAGCACGAGCAGTTTTAACATAAATCCATCCTCTTATCTTGGGCTGTCCTTAGAAAGAAAGGGTTATTTGATAGATGCATGGAAAGCCAATCTGTGAGAAAGCCTGATCCAGTAACCCCACTCTCCAGGACAACCCTACTCTGCTTTAAAATGGATCTTGTTCAAATCACTGGGCAGCTGTCGGGGAATTTTGCTCTGAGTGAAGCCTCAAGTAATATTTCCCTCATTTTTTACTGGGAGCACATAAATAGCACCATGAATCAAAGACACTCTATAAAAAGGCAAGAGCAAGACTTGATAGCGGTTTTGAAATGGCTCTGGCGCCCAGTGTGGGGAGTACAGAATCTCCATTAGCAGGACTTTTACCCTTAAATATGTTCCTCCTCCCTCTATTCCAGAGGTTCTGATACACCTGACCCTTCCTCTGTGTGCTCCCTTGAATTAAAAAAAATCCACATGTGAATGGGGATGCAGGCTTCCTCATTTTACATGTGAGAATATTAGACAAGATAGACTTTATCATTCCTCACAGTGAAAAAAGAGCTTATGCCCAAGTCAGGGTAAATATCCAGGAGAGTTTGGACGAAAGAGGAGCAGGCTTTCTGCAGTTTATGGCAGTTACTATTATCAACCTCAGCCAGCTCAGAAGAAAATATTTCTTTTCATTTCATGACTGCACTGTTTTCCAGAGGCACTGGATAAAAACGCACCTGTCAGCAGATCGGGAATAAAGACCCTCTGCCGCATAGGACCATCCTCAGGGACCTGTCTTTTACATGAAGGTGTTAAGACTTCAGAATCTCTTACTGTAACTGTAAGTCACTGAGGGGAGAAGACTAAATCATCCAATTATCCATCGTTAGCATCAGCTTATTAGCTGCAATTACAGAATTCCAAGGTTCTGTTCTTGTGCGTCCCTGTGTGAATTTCCTCTTTGGTATTTCATCCAGGTATATCTCGTCTCGCTCTTAGAGTCTGACTTAGGAGGTGTGGGAGGAGGGATCAAGAAACTGGCTGCTTGCTAGTCCCTAGGGTGTCCTGTGAGGGGAGGTCCTTGCACCACATTGGGAGAAACTCTGCTGTGGTTTGAGGGGGTCCTGAACAGCTCTCCCCACCACTTTCTGGACACCTTCCATGTTGTTACTCCAAATTCCACACAGCATGGTCCATTCTTAGATTGTCTGTGACCACTTGGCCAAATCAGGAAGAAGTTAGCCTGCCTCTTTTGGATACTTGGCTTTTTTCTAAATAATCATCAGCTTTTTTTTTTTTTAACAACTATTTGACTGTTGAGAACTCAAAACAGCATCCTTTCCCACTGAAGTGTTTCCCCGCAAAACAACCTGTTCGCTGAGCCTTCAAAAGCTTGCTATATGGGATTCAGCCTCCCTCTTCCTTTCATTCTGGGCCAAGCTCTGCCCTCTGGTCTTGTATTCACTAATGCAGTAAACAAGCCTGCGAAGCCAGCTGTGCCCCAGGTACTCTGGCAGGCACCAGGGAGCCAGAACTGAATAAAGCAACATGACCAGCACTTTGGTGTGTAAATGTAAGCATCAACTTCCACACTGAGGATTAATTTACATCCCTAAGTATATAATAATGATAATGATAATAATAATAACCATAATAATGTCTCTTCATTTAAAAAAAAACTAGAATGACTCTGCCTATATGTACACTCTCATACAATGTTCTTTTCATTGGCCACTGTCTCGTACCATGTGAAAACCTCTGCTTGAAACCTCCAGCGATGGGAAGTTCACTGCTTCTGAAGACAACATCTGTAGCTGGGCATCTGGGGGCTCAAGAGCTCCAGAAACAGTGCCTGACACACCGGAGGCACCCGAGAAACATTTTACTGAATGAGCAAAACCTATCAGGACTAACATTTCAGTTCATGTAAATTTCACCCAAGTCTGCTGATTCTGGCTTTTGTAATAAAACTAAAAATAGCCAGGAATGGGCTTCCCTGGTGGCGCAGTGGTTGAGAATCTGCCTGCTAATGCAGGGGACACGGGTTCGAGCCCTGGTCTGGGAAGATCCCACATGCCAAGGAGCAGCTGGGCCCGTGAGCCACAATTGCTGAGCCTGCGCTTCTGGAGCCTGTGCCCCGCGACGGGAGGGGCCGCGATAGAGAAAGGCCCGCGCACCGCGATGAAGAGCGGTCCCCGCACCGCGATGAAGAGTGGCCCCCGCTTGCCGCAACTGGAGAAAGCCCTCGCACGAACCGAAGACCCAACACAGCCAAAAATAGATAAATAAATAAATAAATAAATAAATAAATAAATAAAAATAATAAAAAAAAAAAAATAGCCAGGATTTATTGAGGGCTTAGGATGTCAGGCTCCCCTCCACGTGCTTATGTGCATTAATATTTTAAATTCTTACAACCCTATGAAGAAGGGATTATCATTATTACTATTATTGTTGTTATTGTTATCACTATTCCCATGTTACAGAGAAGGAAAATGAGGCACAGCGAGGTTAGAAACAAGCCCAAGGTCACCCAGAGTGACTGGCACTCAGCCGCCTGGTTCTGGAGCCTGTGTGTAGTGCCCTAGAGATAAAGACTGTTCTCTCCCATCTGCAAGGGAAGCGGCTCTGATGTGTGTGTATCTTCTCTGGCCTATGCTTCAGGGAGCCTGTGCTCTCCCTCGCCTTTTTCTCTAGGTGCGTTTCCCTGAAATGCAGTTCCCCAGGTGCAGCTTTGCTGTGCAGGTGCACGCTGGTGGTGCTGCTGTCTGAGTGAAGAGCAGGCAGGGGGCCCAGGAGCCTTGCTCAGCGTGGAGGGAAGCACCAGGGCAGGTGTGCCGATGGCAGGGCAGCTGAGGCTGTGAAGACCCGATGGCGGGACTCTGCTCACTTTCTGAGCCCAGAGAGATTTGCACTGACGACCTGGACCTACAGTCGGGACACCTGGAGGTCAAGTGTGCTCACAGAAGACAGACTCAGGAAGACATCAGTCAGGCCTTCCAGGGAAGGCTGTCCTGAGCCCTGGGCGCCCAGGGCCTCCCTCCTCCTGAGCCCTTGTCACTCACCCCGTGGGGTTCCCCACCCCAGTCCTTGAGCTCCAGGACAGCAGGGTCAGCCATCAAGCTCTGTGTCAACTGTGCCTCATACACAGCCGGCTTTAGAATCTGGGATTTGATGCTGTGTAAGTATCTCCACAGAAAGTGCATTAAATGTGGGATAGATTAGGGGACCATCCTTGAAAAATGTGGCAGGAGGGTGATCAAGGAGGTCACGCTTTGATGTGTAGGTGTACATGCAGGTGTACATGTCCCAGTGCGACAGGAAGTCCACTCACTACCCATATACAGTACTTTAACTTATCCCCAAAACAGCCCTTCAGGGTCATTTCTACAAGGGACTAAACCCAAAGGTTACTGGCTCAGGGTCGCAAGGAACCCAGGTGAACGCAGGTCTGGCTAACTTCACACCGCACCTCCTATATGATAACGAACGAACTGCAGTGCCACTGCTAGTGGTTTCTGGGTACAGATGATAAAGAGCAGATCCAGAGAAGAGGACCTGTGTGCAGGTGGTTTAGCACAGGTGTGCCCAGTGAGACCACCTGGGACGTGGGGACACAGGGCAGGGAAAGGAAGGAAGACAGGCAAGGGTGCATTTCAGCAAAGGTCCCCAAGAAGGCAGCGCCAGCCTGATCCTGCAGGGGGCTCTGGAGGGTGAGCTACATCTCAGTCTGTCCCATCGTGAGACAGGAGATGGGCTTCTGTATCCCTGCGCTAATAATCACTGGTTCATGGCAGGGGTTGGGTGGGGGAGGGGATGGGGGACGGTGGGCTTCAAACTCCCAGGCAAGTTCAGATCTTGGGCAGAGTGCTTCCAGGAGCCTGGGGCGGTCCTCCAAAGCAAAGTCCCAGGCGCAGGTACTGAGAGCAAAGGGACAGGAGAAGCACACAAATGGGTGAGGGGCACTTGCTGTGTGTGTACAGGTAGTGAAGAGGATGTTCAGACAGGGCATGAGCAATTCTGCCAGGGGCAAGGGATCACCCTTGGAGAACCGGCATAAATCCTTTCTGCCAGCCTAGTGGGCTAGCGGGGTGAAAGGGTGAGGAAGGGAGGGATAGGCATTAAAAGCAAAAGCAGAGGCAGAGAGGCATGAACCATGGTACAAGAGACTGAAGAGAGCTTGCCAAAGGAGAACCTTGGAGGTCAAGCAGACTTTAAGATTTGATCTCAAGGACAAAGGATCGGCAACAATTCTGACTTGGACCCCTGGGGAGCTGGGTCACCGGACCAGCTGGCAGAGCAGATTCCCAGCTTGCACTGGGAGTCCAAGGTGAGGGGCCCTGGCTTCGGTGTCTCTCAGGGGACCGCTGCGAGCAGCAGAGGGGAGAGCATCCTTCAGGCCTGGGCTCACCCAGGCACATCCTTCCTGACAGCCCTGAGCGGCACTCTCCTCGGCCCCAGGTGGGCACGCAGAGCCTGGGAGCTGGCGTGTTTTACCTGCTTAACATCCGCCATGAAAACCAGCATATTTGATAAGTAGGGGTACTTTAATGGACCCTGAAAAGAAGTTAGTTTGATTCATTTGAAGAATAAATGTCTCTCCCCACCCCTTAACACGGTGAAACTCTTAAAAGCTTCTGCTTAATGGAAAGGGAAATTACCTCTCAAAACATTACTGAAACTAATCATGGCAATTTTTACACGTTTCCACAATTTACTGCTCACCCTTTCTCGTGCTTTGATGAGCGGTGACTAGCAGATGCCTGTTTGTGCCGAATCACCTAGCACAGCCTCAATCGGCTTAAGCAGTATCCCTCCCCCTCCCCCTATTTTCCCTTAAGTGATCATCCCTCTAAGGGAAAATAATATTTTTTTTAACATCTCCAGGTAGGAAGAACTGCAAAATCTATTAAATAGCATCATTTTGGTGGAAGGAAATAGCCAAGGCTAAGTATCCGTAACATTCATTCACAGATGCAGACATGCCAATTACCTGTAACCCTGAACTCAGAAGAAAAGAGAGAACAAATCTGTGAGACCCACAAAATGTAAGCCTTTGAAGCAAGCAGAATCACAAACTTTTTTTAATTTCTTACTTCTGGTTTCTCTTCCTGGAATACCTTAACCCTTATATTTTCACTGACCATCATTCATCTCTGTATCTCTTGGCACCCAGGACTTTGGCTTATAGGAGGAATCTGAAAAGTTTTGGAACAGCCCAGGGATATCCTGGTGTCAGTGAACCATTAGAGGATCACCTACAATTTATACTTTTCTATCTTGGGTGATGACCAAGACCCAGTGGCCTTTAGAGTCGTACTGACCACTGGCCCGAACCACCCACTCTTCCACATCTACAGAGAAGTAGCTCCCTTTATGCCCGGCACCAAGTGCCATGAGCAGATGTGATGCACTGTTACAGTTGGGGTATAGTCACCTGTTCACGCACATGTCCGTTCTGTAATGTGATGATCTTTCTAGAATGCCCAGGGGAGGACTGATATTACCTAGTGCAAGCTCAGAGCCTGTCCTGGTCTATTCTACAAGATATGTCACTACCTCAGACAAGAAGGAAGTATCGGGCTTCCCTGGTGGCGCAGTGGTTGAGAATCTGCCTGCCAATGCAGGGGACGCGGGTTCGAGCCCTGGTCTGGGAAGATCCCACATGCCGCGGAGCAACTAGGCCCGTGAGCCACAACTACTGAGCCTGCCCATCTGGAGCCTGTGCTCTGCAACAAGAGAGGCCGCGATAGTGAGAGGCCCGCACACCGCGATGAAGAGTGGCCCCCACTTGCCGCAACTAGAGAAAGCCCTCGCACAGCAACGAAGACCCAACACAGCCATAAATAAATAAATAAATAAATAAAAATAAAAATAAAGGAATTCCTTTAAAAAAAAAAAAAAAGAAGGAACTATCCATTTACCACAGAAACCTTTCCCAAGTCACCTTTTTAAAAAGTACAGAAGAAAACACCATAGTATCCAGGTTATGGCTACATTTCACATGGGGAGTTAGTTACTATTTTTTCTTATTCACAGAATCAAATCATAAACACCTACCTTGGAAAACCCAATGACAAAGTATTTCCCATCTAGAGAAGCAGAATCCAAATCACCTACATAGTTGAAACACATTTCCATATCATATGGCTACCAGAGAAAAGATATATTTAAAAAGAGAACAAGACTGTATAATTCTGCCCCTTAATTTGTGCAGCAGCATCTTGTGGGTGAACAGCATTGGATGTATGTCTTCCTAGTGCTTTCACTGCATCTGGCTGTGCCTCTGAGACGAAATCAAGCTGCTCAACACGGCACACCGTGGCCTCCAAACCCGGCCACCAAGGTTGCTCTTCTCATTTTGTCCCCGTCCTTATCACCCGCCACGCCAGATCTCTCATCACCCCAAGAACACCCTTGCTCAGGTCCCAGGGATATCGGGGCCTGGTACCTCTGCCGAGAACATCCTTGCCTTCCTTTGCCTGCACGGCCAACTTCTGCTCTCCCTTCCAGCTCTCATTTGAGACCTCTGTGAGCTTCCACCTCTACTGTATTTGTTAGTGTGACACTTCTGTCTCCCCAGGAAGACTGTGGGTGCCTCCAGAGCAGGAAGGAATCTTCTCATCCCCAGGGATGTGTTCCATGGGACCAGCCTGGGGCAGATGCTACTAAGTAAACAACTGAATGCATAATAGCATCACTTACCCTTGCTAGTGGTTATTGTGAGCTTACTATGTGCCAGGACCACTCTAGTCATTTCCTTGCATAATTCATTCAAACCTTGGGCTTCCCTGGTGGCGCAGTGGTTGAGAATCTGCCTGCCAATGCAGGGGACACGGGTTCGAGCCCTGGTCTGGGAGGATCCCACATGCCGCGGAGCAGCTGGGCCCGTGAGCCACAACTACTGAGCCTGCACGTCTGGAGCCTGTGCTCCGCAACAAGAGAGGCCGCGATAGTCAGAGGCCCGCGCACCGCGATGAAGAGTGGCCCCCACTCGCCACAACTAGAGAAAGCCCTCGCACAGAAACGAAGACCCAACACAGCCATAAAAACAAAGGAATTCCTTTAAAGAAAACCTTAACATAAACCTATGAGGTAGTGACCTCCTACCAGCCCCACTTTATAGGTGAAGAACCCAAAAAACCAAATTGGCTAAAATAACTTTCCTAAATCCACATGGCTGAGAAGAGTCGGAAGCAGGATTTGAACCCAGAAAGTTTGGAATGTGTGGCCTCCACCACTCCTGAATTCTGCCTCTTTAGACAGAGAAAGCTTTTCCCATTTCTGTTTTAGAGATAAATGCAACCAGAAAAACAAATTAAATGATTTGTCCCAATAAGATCACTCAACTAATAAGTGTCAAAGACATCAAGTGTTTTGACTCCTTCTGGTGATTTCTCAATATATCAGTACTCGACTAAACATATATATTTTTTTCTTTTTTACTGAGAACTACATGCAGGTAACGGGAAATATGTCTGGGTGATTGGATGTAAATATGACTGCTGAAACATTCTCCTACATACAGAAGTTGCTCCATGAAGGGTTGGAGAATATTCCACTCCTGCCTTGAAGCTGGACTGGCCTTGCAATTGGCCTTGACCAGTGGAATGTGGAGGACAGACCCTGTGCCGTTTCCCAGCCTAGCCCTTAAGAGACCTGGAATCTTCCACTTTCTTTCCCTTGGTGACCTGAGCTCCCATAGAAGAAGCTGGACACCCAACTGGAGACAGCTGGACCATTCCCTTAGGCGGTTCAGCCACCTCAACCGAGGGATCAGATGTGTGTGAAGACACGTCTGATGTTATGATCGTGGGTAATCTGTCCTCCACTGAGATCCCAGCTGAAAGCAGTGCACAAATGACCTGGCTGAGCCCAGCCAACTCAAAACATCAAGAATAAATTGTTGTTTTGAGCCACTAAGCTTCGGAGTGCTTTGTAACGAGGCAATGTCTAACTGAAAACACTAAGATTGGAAAATTCACCGTGAGGAAGAAATCGCAAACACTATCTATTCCTCACCCATGGAGCCATCCCTACTGTAGTTACTGCTGACCTCCACGTGGGCCTTCTGTTCTAAATATCATACTCATGTCAACTCAAGGGCCTACCAAGTGGACCACAATTATCCCCATGTCAAACTAGACCAAAGAAGAAAATAACCTTGTTTTCCCCAAACTGCATTTCGTTTTTCTTTTTTTTTGTCTCTGTGCAGCACCAGGAGGAGTCCTCCTTTCCCCAAGCTGCTTGCTGGGCTCTGCCAGCTGTTGGACGCGTGGCAGTCTTCTGATCCTCACAGCTGGGCCTCTCAGCTCCAAGAAACAGCTCAGCCAGAGACGGGGACTGAGCTCTTGAGCTACACAGTCACGAGAAGAAGCAGAGTCCTTTGTCGGGGCCCTGGGGATGGCATCCATCAACTCAGCTGGGCATCAGTCCCACCTGACTTCCAGGTCCAGCCTTGTCCCTGAGACCAGAACCCAGCCTCAAACCCCTGATCAGGTGACCACTCACACGTCAGACTGATTGGACACTTACTTTGTGCCAGTTCCTGACCTGGGACATCTACCTTAATCATCTCTGTAAAATATAAAATGCCCTTTTCATTTATAATCTCCAAGATGCACAACCATATAAAATCTATAGGTTGCAGCAAAAGCAGTTCTTAGAGGAAAGTTCATAGTGATACAAGCCTTCTTTAAGAAACAAGAAGAATCTCAAATAAACAACCTAACCCACCACCTAAAAGAATTAGAAAAAGAAGAACAAACAAAACCTAAAGTCAGCAGAAGGAAGGAGATAATAAAGATCAGAGAGGAAATAGAGATTTAAAAAACAGCAGAAAAAGAATCGGTAAAACCAAGAACTGGATCTTTGAAAGGGTAAACAAAATTGACAAACCTCTGGCCAGGCTCACCAAGAAGAAAAGAGAGAGGACCCAAATAAACAAAATTAGAGCTATAATGTCTAAGACAAAGCCTTACAGAGGATGGATATTTATCCTCATGTTTCAGGTGAGGAAATGAAGCTCAAGTTGCTAACGCCTGGGATCACACGACTAGTTCCTGCAAGATTTGGGTTCAAATCTACTTTCTCATTCACCTCCATGAACCTTCTCCTGGCAGAAGCTGGGTTGGGGAAGGGGCATGACACAGGTGGTAGTACAGTGGGGAACTGCAGGCGTCCTGAATGCACATAGGAGAGGGAGTGACCACCAGTCTTAGATGCCTGATTTATTCCCTGGAGAGAGGAGTAGAGTGAAGAGTGGAAGAGAAGGACCTCCTTGCAAATGTGGAGCCTTGACTACTACTTAATGCTTAATTCTTTCCAGAGTCAGGGGAGGAGCCGGTGGTCTCCAGTATCTTCCTCTTTCTGTATCACAGGCTTGAGTCAACCTGTTGCCCATAAACCATCGGCCTCCCCTGATTGTCCCTTGCATGGTCCAAGTAGCCTACTCTGCCCCGAATCTCCCACTCCTCCTCCCAGGTGGAGCTAAACAGGTCACCACATCTACACTCCCACTTTGTGGTTATTCAACTGCATGCAGTTTTACTCACCATAATATCATTGTCAACAATGGGGTGGTCTAATTGCCAGGGCAACTCCAGATGAATTTTTGGAAGTGTAGCTATGACTGGAACTCTTACTCTGCTGGATTTGATTTCTACAATATTCTTGGCTGCCTTGTACATTGAAAGTTAAGCAGATTTTACCTAGTTCTGTCTTCTTATCTCCATACTTCCTCTTCCATCCTGAAGTGTTTCTTCTTCTTCTTCAGGTCTGGCTGATCTATACATTCTCCCAAATTTACTAATGAAAATATTTCTGCTATAATATAATCTTGACGCCTAGCCTTATTTTTTATGTAATAAGTTCTATATTTCGGACTCAACACTATTACACTGAACCTGCTGGGAGCCCTGGATACCTACTAATACTCCAGCTTCTCCAAGGTTAGAACCTGGATTGCTCTTGGCAATCCTTCTTCCCTAGGAGTGTTGCATTGACTCCTTGCTGTGCACAGAAAGTGCTACCACACCTGCCTGCTGACTCAGTCCCCTATACCTAGATGATTATCAAATTCTCGTAAACAACAGGTTTCTTCTTACCGATCGCTGGATGCCATTTCCCTTCCTCTTCCTCCCTGACTTGACTTTAGCCAGCCTCCACAGCCAGGTTTATCCTCAGATGCCAGCTGCTCCTGGGAGAGTGTTTGTTTGTTTGTTTGTTTGTTCCTTCAGCCAGGTCCCCCTTGCAATAACGTACACACATGGCCAAAGCAACAGTGGGTCTCCATTTCCAAAACCCACTCATTCAACATTCAACAATGATTTACTGAGTGCCTTTATGTATCTAGCACTCCGCTAAGCCCTGGCTTGCAGTGACAAATGAAGGCTTCCCAGCGGGGAGCAAGCGCCCCGCTGCCATCCTCCTGCTCACCTGTCTGCCCAAGGACGGAGGCACTCAGTCTGTGGGGGATCCTTGAGGACACCTTCAAGGTCACTCGGATCTGATAATACCTAAGAAAAGAACAGAGGACAGGCTGCTGAATATCAGATTTCTTATTGTTGGCTGCTGCTAAAAATACCTAGACTGAATCCTGAAGATTGTAGGGAACCAGGAAAGCTTCTGGACGACATGCATGATCATCTAGCATCAAAGAGAGATTTATTTTGTTAGCATAGTGGCAAAGGGATGGGATGGGCCACGCTGAAGACACCTGAGATCATATGAAACACATAAGAGGTTGGTAGTGACGGAAATAGGAAAAAGGAGAAGATAGGTCATCTGGCACAGGTACATTAGGGGTGTGATTTTTCTTCAGTCAGAAAAGTCCATTTTACAGAAAAATAGGAAGTTTAATGCGTGGTGGACAATCCATACACAAATTGAATTGCTATCATGTTGCAACACAAATATTTCCTTTAGAAACACGGCAGCTGAACTGCTAATCCTGGGGATATTGACGAACATTTTTACCAGTGTATTTCTGTGCCTTTGTTTTTATTATGTCACCCGCATTTCCAGATTCGGTCATTTCAGAATATCGTGCAGGTTCTCACACTGTCAGCAAAGTCTCTCATCTGTCTTCTTTTGCCACATGTGCAGAAGCACTTTTTGAAGTTCTGTGCTTTGCCATCAATGATCCTTTTGCTTGCAAGCACTTGGGAACATTTCTGGCCTCATAATTGTTCTCCCTTTCCACTGATTTCAAACCCATTGTGTAATAGAACGCGAATAAAACAAAGTGAAATAGAAGTAAAATAGACCATGAACACATCAGTCTCTCGTGGCTCATTGAACTCACAGCTGGGAGCTATTTTGCTATGGACTCTGTTGCACTGTGAATGCACTTGGAGAATGTTTCTGTTGACATGTCTATGTGTATATGGTGATCCAAGGAGATGTAGAGCAGAGAGCACTGGCACGGCACTCATGTAGTGTGGCTGACATCATCTGAGAGCTGTGTGACTTTGAGTACATCACACAACTTCTCTGAACTTGTTCTTGTATCGGTAGAATGAGGATTTTTTTTTTAAAAAAAGGGACTTGTGGGCTTCCCTGGTGGCGCAGTGGTTGAGAATCCGCCTGCCAATGCAGGGGACACGGGTTCGAGCCCTGGTCTGGGAAGATCTCACATGCCGCGGAGCGGCTGGGCCCGTGAGCCACAACTGCTGAGCCTGCGCGTCTGGAGCCTGTGCTCCGCAACAAGAGAGGCCGCGATAGCGAGAGGCCCGCGCACCGCGATGAAGAGTGGCCCCCACTTGCCACAACTGGAGAAAGCCCTCGCACAGAAACGAAGACCCAACACAGCCATAAATAAAATAAATAAATAAATTTAAAAAAAAAAAAGGGACTTGTCATGACTTCTGCTTCCAGGAAAAATGGAGTAGACATACTTTTTTCTATCCCCACTAAGTACAACTAAAAACTCTAGACAGTATATAGAAAACAAACAAAAGAAGATTCTTAAAAGTGAAAAAGATAGCAAACAGTCTAGGGACCTCAAGGTCCAAGGAAAGACATGATGGTGAGTTTTCTGCATTTTCTTTTTGCCTCGTATACCACATATACCTCTCCCTGTAGCTCATCTTTTAATCCCCTCTGTAACACATTTTACAGAACAAAAGTTTTTAATCTTGACGAAGTTGAATTTATCAATTTTTTTTTATGGATCACGCTTTTAGTGTCCAGTTTAAAAAAAACTCTCTGCTTAGCTCTGGATCCCAAAACTTTCCTCTATTTTTTTTTCCTAAAAGTTTTATATTTTGCATTTAAGTCTGTGATTGAGCTAATTTTTATATGAGGACTGAGATTTAAGTTGAATTTTTGTTTTGTTTTCTTTTGGCCTATGGATGTCTAGTTGCTTCAGGACCGTTTATTGGAAAGGCTTTATAGAATTGCTTTTGAAACTTTGTCAAAGATCTCTTGGGGATATCTGTGCCTTTGTGACTGCTATGTCGGGATAGAGATCCAGGCTCCCCAGCGGGTCTCCACGTAAACCAGGCTAGGTGGAGTTCTCGTCACCACCCACTAGTAGTGAAATCTAGCTCCCTACTGGAGACCTGCTCTTGCCAGGTGGGGGGAAGCTGTGGCTTGTTACAGCTTGGCAGTGGTGGACATCTAGGCTCCCACTTGGCCTTTGCTGGTGTGGGTGGAGGTGAAGCCACTGTTTTTCCTGTGTTGCTTGGCTAGGGTAGAACTACTATTGTCAAAATTTTTCTGTCTTGCTAAGCTGCTTCTTTCCAGGTCCTTTGTCTAGAGAAAGCAGGCTTTTTGGTTGGAGCTTATTTTTGATATTTAAAATGGCCTCTGGACTTCCCTGGTGGCGCAGTGGTTGAGAATCCGCCTGCCAATGCAGGGGACACGGGTTCGAGCCCTGGTCCGGGAAGATCCCACATGCCGCGGAGCAACTAAGCCCTTGCGCTACAACTACTGAGGCTGTGCTCTAGAACCCGTGAGCCACAACTACTGAGCCCGCGTGCTGCAACTACTGAAGCCCGCATGCCTAGAGCCTGTGTTCTGCAACAAGAGAAACCACCGCAGTAAGAAGCCTGCGAGTAGCCCCCACTCGCTGCAACTAGAGAAAGTCCACGCGCAGCAACGAAGACCCAACGTGGCCAAAAATAAATAAATAAAATTAATAAATTTATTTTTTTAAAAAATGGCCTCTGAGTGTAGCGGTAAAGTGCTGTCTAATGTGGTCCTAAAAGCAAGAAGGCTGTGACGTGCCTCACACAGAAAACAGTGTGTTAGACAGGCTTTGTCCTGGTATGAGTTACACTGCTGTCAGTCATGAGTTCAATGTTAATGAACCAGAACCAGATGAATATATATATATATATATATATATATATAAATATATATATATATATATATATGCCTTTAAACAGAAACACACCTAAAACAGGCTTATGTATTGATCAGTGGATGAAAATGTGACCGGAGGTTCCCAGGAACATAACATATTTGTGCCCTTGTGACTGCTGTGTGGAGGGTAGAGATCCAGGCTCCCCATAGGGTCTCCACATAAAGGAGCAATGGCTCATTATACAGAGGACGTTTACTACCATCATGAAATTTACAGGGGAAACACAATAGCAAATAACCACGGACACCGTCGTCTGTGAGAGGGAGGCTGAGGCAGAGTCGAAGGTCCCTGCACTGTCTACAGGAGACAGCTGCCACTTAGCAGTAGCGAATTACCACTGTGCAGAAATGTTGGCTACGCGATGCTAGATCTTTCCGTTTTTCAAGGGAAGACAGAAATTTGGATTTTCAATAAAACATCTTTAAATTTTTAAACGTTGGTTCATAAATCAATGACAGTGACAAGAGCAACAGCAAAAACAATTAGCAGCAGCAACCATGGCCGCGGCGTTAACAATAAAGCGCTGTGTTGACAAGATAAAGCACGTTTTCAGGCTAAATCTCCATGGGCCAATAATTGGCCAACTCTAATTTATATAAATACAAGATGTCACTTTTCATGTTTCCATAATAAAAGACCAGGGCATTTCAATAATTTCATCATCAAAGGAAGAGGCACAAATTGCACCACCAGCAGTTGTAATATTCTAATGGCTTCCTCTCCAAACATAAAATAGGTCAATCATTGCCAGAGGCTTTGTATCACTTTTCTATCGGACTGTGCTGGAAGCAGTTGCAGGTATGCTCAAGATTTATTAAGCATCTCTGCGCTAGGATCTGTTCTAGGAACTTCCATGGATGCATGGAAGTTTGACCCTCTATAAAGCCTTTGTAAAAGAAAGCATCATCTCAAGTGTCAACCAAAGAAGACGTTGAGTCATGGGAAGTATCTAACTACTTAGCTAAAGTAATTAAGCTAGCAAAGGGCAACGAGGTTCTAACTCCAGAAATAATACTAATTTGTTTTTGCCTGTTACACCTCATAGGAATCACATTTTGTTGCATAATTATAACACTTTTATAACCAACTCCAGAGCACTGTCTGAATTCTTGCTCCTTAAAAGCACTGATGCTACTGAACCTTATTTCAAAGAATTGGTCATCTTGCACTTCAGATGCTTTATAGGCATATGTTGAAAGAAATAAGTTTCAATTAGGTTGGTCCATTTGGCTTCTGGCTTGATTACACAGAATGTTTAAACCCCTTTACCAATTCCCTTTTGTCTGACATGAAGGTCCTGCCAGGTCATAAATTCATAAACCATGTCATATATGATATACATGATACTGTTTGATCCCTTCAGAAAATCTGTGATGCACTTACCATGACTTCCATCTTTAAATTAGAAAACTAACCCTAGAGATGAAGGAATTTGTCCGAGTTCACATATTTGGTAAATAATGTTAGCACATCTCCTAGAATAACCTTATTGCTTCGAATAGATATCCTTTAACCATCTTAAAGCCACCTTTTTCCAGCTGTGGTGACTCAAGGAAGACACCATGAACAAGGGAGCAGTTGGCTCAAATCCTTGGAGAACGAACAAGTGGTAGGAGAATACGGGGGATGAGTACCAGTCAGAAGGAACGGAGAAGTTAAGACCAGGAAGTGGAAAACTTCAGACAATGTGCTGGTATGTTTGAAGAGTCTAGATTTCCACAGAACCCCTTTTGGGAAGTGATAATAAAACAGTCATCCTCTATGGCTTCCATCCACTGAACTATGCCCTTTACCTAATGTGGCAGGTAGAATAACGTCCCTTCCAAAGATATCTACATCCTAATCTTCAGAACCTGTGAAAAAAGAATTAACGTTGCAGATGGAATTACAGTTGCTAATCAACAAAAGAAGTATTTTAAGTACAATGAGAGCTGTACTTTTCTACACTGTTGGTAGAAATGAAAAATCACGACAGCCTTTCTGGAAAGCAATTTGGCAAGAACCTCAAATATGTTTATTTTCCTTGACTCAATAGTTCTATCCTAGGAATCTGACTTTAAAAGTGTGTGTGTGTGATTTTATAATAATGAAAAATCAGAACAACAAAGAAATAGTTAAATAAATGGTTGTACACTCATATGATGACATATTAGTCAATAAAAATTATGATTTTGAAGAATACTTAATAATGGAAAAATGTGCAACACAAAATTTTTAAATGGGAATATCCCCATTGATTTTTGATATGTTGTTTAAAAGTTAAAATAATGCCAATAAGTGGATCAATAAAGTTTTAATAAGTTTAAAAAAAAAGAAATGAGGAGATTATTCTGGATTACCTGGGTGTGCCCAATGTATTCACCAGGCTTCTTCTAAGTGAAAGACAGAAGCAGAAAAGAGAGTGACCAAGCAATGCAACGTGAGAAAGACTCTATCGTCCATTGCTGGCTGGGAAGAGGGAAGTGGCCACCAGCCAAGGAATGTGGGCAGCCTGTAGGGGCTGGAAAAGATAAGGACACAGAATCTCCCCTGGAGCCTCCACAAAGGAATGCAGTCCTGCCAACATTCTGATTTTAGCCCAGGGAGACTCATTTCAGACTTCTGACCTCCAGAATTGTTACATAATAAATTTGCGTTGTGTTAAGCCACTACGTTTGTGCCAATGTATTACAGCAGTAATAGTAAATTAACGCATAGAGGCTTTCAAATTCCCTCCTCACGACAAAGTAGACAGGAATGGTTATCCCTATGTTAGCAATAGACAAACTGTAACTCAGAAAGGTTAATTAATTTTCCTATAGGCATACAGCTAGTTAATGGGAAGTTTAGGGATTAAAATGCAGGACCATTTGACTAAAATCAAGCTCTTATTTTGGGGGAGGCAAAGCCTGGTGCTTCAACCTTCATAAGCTCACCTCAATTTCCCCATCACCTTTTTTATCCCCAGAAGCCCAACCCCACTCATTCAGATCACTCATGTATTTCCCTCTGTTTTCTCAAAAACACAGTGAGAGCAAGAATGATACTTTTCACTTCTGTGTCCCTTAGAGCTCTTACTAAGAGCTCTGTACTAAGGAGAGAAGAGCAGCCATAAGCATTAGTTCTCAGCTGATTATAGAGATATCCATCACCACCAGCTGCTGGAGGAGAAGCCACACCCTATTCATCTTTGTATTTCCAGCAACTAACATGGTGCTGACACACAGCTGACATTCATTTAGTGCCAGAGGAATGTATGAATGAATGAAAATTCCAATAACAGGAATTCCCTCAAACCACGGGTATATACAATCCAATCCCAACATCTAAAACTGTGTGAATGACTCAGAATCCACAAGCCATTCTTTTAACACTAATAAAACTAGAAATCCTATTCTATAATGGGAATACAGAGATCTATGGCATTTTGTCATAACCACTTTTATATCAGACATATTATGAAACCACCACTCTGGGACCCAGGGACATTTGACATTACCTAGAAGACAAATCACTGTGTTTGTGGAAAGGTGACTTTCCTTCTCTGAGCCCCTTTCCTCATGGGTGATGACACCTGTAATGACCTCACAGAACTGTCATGAGGTGTGAACAGGGCAGTGCATGGAAAGCCCTGGGTATGATTCTCAACCCCCGTATTCCATTAAAGATAAAATACTGGTGTTACTATTACCTAAGATGTGTGTGAAATAGACATCCTGCCCCAAACACCATCCCAATCTATCCTCCAACCTCACAGCTGGGGTGAAGCTGAGGGAAAGGTGAGGGTCTGCGTGGGACAAGGTTCAGAGATGCCTGGGGCGCATACTGCATGATAATACAAAATGTTGGACACAAGACGTAGTGCTCTACTATGATATGGCTTTGCCCATATGGCTGGAAAGCATCATCTTTCTTTGAGTCTTCAGAGGCAATATAACATAGTGGTTAACAATGTGAATTCTTAAACTCTGCCTGTTAATGGCTCTGTAACCCAACCTGAAAGTGGAAGACCCACTGATTTGGGGGTGAAACTCCCTGGCTTAGCAGGGAAACAAAGGAAGTCTCGCCAGTAAGAGAGGCTTGATGTTCCAAAAAATTAACAACAACAATAAAAAAAAGACCCAGGAAATGACCAATATATTTTCACTACACACTCATAGACTGATTCATCTGTTCTCACAGTATCCACCCACTACAATCCATTTGTTGGAATTTACTGGTCTCAGTAGCAAATGATGAGATACTTTTTCAAGAAAAGTCCACTTTAATATTTTAGCAAAACTTGTCTGGATACTTCAACTGCGTCAAAGCAACGATTATAATAATTCAGTCAGATGCCACTGATGTTTACTCTGAGGACCCTCCTCATTCCTGTAACCCCATCTCCCTGCTGATCCAGAAGGGTCTGTGTGGTGCTCATACTGCAAACTGTCTGCTAAGTATCCATAGTGCCCTCCTTCCTTACAAAAAATAAATAAATAAATAACAGACTTCGTCAGGGAAAGCAGTGTGCCTACTCAAAAATAGTCTCCCTCTGGAGTCCCTCGCAGCCAGGAGAGATCTTAAGAGCCTCTCCTGGTTATGGAGAGAAAAGCATACACTGTCAGATGGAGCAAACCAGAAAGCTTTGGAAGAAGAAGCCTCAGGTTTTATGACCTTTGGGTTGTGTGTCCCTTCTCTGACTTCGTCTTCTGACTTGGCACAGACAGAAAACAGTAGTGGATGCTAAAGCAGCCATCTTTCAGCTGTGGGGACGAAAGCCGTGTGGAAAGGATGGTAGATCAGAAACATAAACGTCTGCACCCCTGGTGTCATCAGTGGCACAGTGATGCTGTCTGCATCTGGATTTCTTGTGACACCCTGTGGTATTTAAGTCAGGGCTGGTCACATGTCTGAAGCCAAACACAATCTTTCCTGATGGAATCTGATTCCAGACCGTCCTGGGGCCATATTTTCTTTCTTTCTTTTTTTTTTTTTTTAAACATCTTTATTGGAGTATAATTGCTTTACAATGGTCTGTTAGTTTCTGCTTTATAACAAAGTGAATCAGCTATACATATACATATATCCCCATATCGCCTCCCTCTTGCATCTCCCTCCCACCCTCCCTATCCCACCCCTCTAGGTGGTCACAAAGCACCGAGCTGATCTCCCTGTGCTATGCGGCTGCTTCCCACTAGCTATCTAGTTTACATTTGGTAGTATATTTAAGTCTATGCCACTCTCTCACTTCGTCCCAGCTTACAATCTGTGGTTTTTGTTATGGCAGTCTGGGGCCATATTTTCTATGGGAGAAAACTCAGAAGATGTGACAGAGGCGATTTGACTTCTCTCCCTGACTTTCTCTTGGCAGTGGAGAGCTTAGCTTTACCATGCATTAAGCCATTAAAATCTAAGATTCCAGGTTGGACTTTTTAGTAGAAACAAAGCAGATAGTTTTGGTCCACCAGAGTTTAAAGCTACTTCCTGGAGGAAGAGGGATCTCTTTGTGTAGCTGAACATAACTCACTGTCATTCTCCAACGGGGTGTGTGGACAACACACACACACACACACACACACACACACACACACACACACACCAGTAACGGCAAAACTGAGCTGCGGTTACTTAATAAACGTGTTCAATCAAACTGTTTTTACATCAAATGTCTATAGAAACCCATTTAGAGTTATTTCATGTTTAAGTGGCATATCCCCTACCAGGCAGTGGTGTGTCAATACTGCAAAACTTCATGTTCTTTGCCTTCAAGTTGGTAGCTTGAAATTGGCCATGATGGGTGTATAGGCATCAGGGAAATTGACCAGTGTTTCGATTCTTTTTTTCCTTTGGAGCCAGTTTTGAACATTCATCAGCACACTACTGCTGCCCCCTCCTCTTGGTACCATCACCACTCCATTCTTTTAAAGAAAGGGAATCTGAAACCTGAACAGAGTAAATAAGCGGGCAATTTGGAAAAATTCCAAGAAAGTCACCGTTGGGTGGGACTCAAACTGCCGAGCCTTCTGGAAAAAATCTATCTTACTGCTCAGAGACACGTCACTGAATAAAGCTATACCAATTAGGTTCCTGGGATAATTCTCCTACGAGCTGGAAGAAGTATGACCTTCACAAGATGGGTGCCCTTTGAATACAGACCTGCAAGTCAGAACAAAATATCTATAATTCCTCCCCCATTTTCACTTCTTCTTATTCACATTAAAAACCAAAAGAAAACTACAGCCGCGATAATGACGTTTCCGTGTGACTTAAGACAATTTAAACTCTCTGAACTTCAGTCTCCTCATTTGCAAAGGGGGCTTTCAGTTCCCTTCTAGAGTTGATATCGAAAGAAATAAAAGCCAGGGTGCAGAGCAACAATGGACTGCAGTCAATCACGGGTATTATTTTTGCTATTGTTATTTTTACGTATCAACCCAAATAGGTTCACAAACAAATGCTCCTGTTCATAAAAGCCGGCCACTTAAGGAACTCAAAGCCGCCACGCAAGTAGCCTAGTTGGAAATGCTATCTATAAAAAATGAGGTTGCAGAGCTGCTGGAACACTGAAACAAACGTGCTTCCCCATCCTGGCATCCCCTCTGCTGTTTTCATTCACACTGGCTGCTGGACCTGTTGTTCCTACCTAATGAGTCAACCCAGACGGGGGTTCTAATGTGCATGAGTGGCCATGTGTCAAGTGTTGCCAGCGCCAGTCTCTGTGTCACCCAGAAAAGCACCATCTGCAGGTAAAATGAAGGTTCCCTCTCGAGAGCCAGTGTGGGACGGGATGTCATCAAGGATGTCTGGCACCGGTGCATACTCAACGGGCGTAGGTTCTCTTTTTGACTGGAGGCAGCATTTTATTTTCTTCACATTTGTGTTGCTTGGATTAAATGACGTTGGGTGGAAGCAGGCTTTCCAGCTTCTCACACAGCTTTAAATGACATGGGTGATTTAAAACCGCAGACCAGAAAATCTGCTGTGCAATATCACATTGGGCCGAGGGTATCTGCAGAGAGAATTCTTCTAATGGGTAAGACCTGATCCAGCAACGAGGTCCAAGATGCCAGAAGGTGGGGGGGAGGGGTTGGGGAGCAAACACAACTCACAGGTCTTTTGTGTACCAGAGGACCAGAGGTATGGAATGAAAACACGTGGTGAAACCTCAGAGCTCTGGTTTGTACCTCACACAGACCAGGTGTTAAACACCAGACTCACCTCTTACGAGGTGCGTGACCTTGAGCAATTCATTTGACCTCTCTGAGCTTTGGTCTTCTCATCTTAAAAATCAATGGTCGGGCTTCCCTGGTGGTGCAGTGGTTGAGAGTCCACCTGCCAGTGCAGGGGACACGGGTTCGAGCCCTGGTCTGGGAGGATCCCACATGCCGCAGAGCAGCTGGGCCCGTGAGCCACAACTACTGAGCCTGCGCGTCTGGAGCCTGTGCTCCGCAATAAGAGAGGCCGCGATAGTGAGAGGCCCGCGCACCGCGATGAAGAGTGGCCCCCGCTTGCCGCAACTGGAGAAAACCCTCGCACAGAAACGAAGACCCAACACAGCCAAAAATAAACAAATAAATAGATAGATAGATAGATAGATAGATAGATAGATAGTCATGAGGAACAAAGGGGACCCTACAGGGAGAGCGCCTGGCACAGTGCATGAGACGTGGGAAGCACCAATTCCTTTTAAAACTATAATCGTAATTATTAAAATAACAGTGGCTTATCTAGATGTTGCCATTGGGAAGTAGACTCAGCAAATCGGAAGATGATCCCCAAGCCCACCAAGCTAGTTTGCAGAGTCCACACTGGAACACAAGACTGCTCGCTTTGGTCTGTTTTCCAACCCATCATACCGATACATTTGGACATAATTTAATTCTAGGATATATGTTGATATTAAGTGATAAGATCTTCTATACATAGATGAGCAAATTATCTTATCGTTGCTTTGGATACTCCATAAATATTAACAGTAACTAACAACCACAATATCAGAGCAAGAATAAAGGAAGCCACCCGTTCTTACAAGCCAACCTGAGTCAGGCACCATACCAGGTGTTTTACATACAATGTCACGTTCTACCTGGACAGTACTCATCAAAGATGATCATTATCTCCTCCACTATTCCTTTGAGGAAACCGAAGTTCAAAAAAGTGAAACTATATACTCATAGACTTACAGCTTGTAACTAGTATTAGGATGCAAGCTCACGGCTATGTAACTCCAAAGATAAAATATATATATATATATATTCTTCCAATTAAGGTCTACTCATATATATACTGGTCACCAGAAAATGTAAGTGGGATCCAATGACTCATAATAGCATGAAGAGCCCAAACATGAAAAGCCATGCCAGTGATGATAATGGAAAAAGTCACTGCAAGTTTTCTGTCCACTTTATTCATATTCTTCCTACTCACTATGGTCAATTGACCAAAGCCAGGTACAAGGCATCAAGACAGGGGCTGAGGACCCAGAGATGGATGATAAAACAGCCCCTGCCCTCGAGGAGCTTACGGTCTAGCAGAGATGAAAGCCGATTTCGCAAATAATAATTCTCATCATGAGGAGGCTTTCAGAGTTTTCGAGAGGATGAGGTAAAGGGCAAGGTTAGCTCAGGTTGGGAGATGTTGCTTTCAGTAGGATGCAGGGGTCCATCCAAGGCAGAAAGAATTAAAACTGGTCCTTAAAAGGAGCACAGCATACAGGAGAGACCTCACGTGTCAAGAAACAGAAGTGTGAGCCAAGAGTCAAGGCCAGTGAAGACAGCACAGCAGCTAGAGCAGAGGGCAGTATCTTGAATGTCACCCATTTTCAGCAGGCCCTCCTTATAATGCTGGTCTCCGGGTAACAAGTCTGGACCCATGTTCCGTAGAATCACAGTGTGCTTCTTTGGTATTAGAGTGCAGGCTTTGACCCAGAGCATGATTGAGATCCTGGCAGACAGGGGTGCTCTATAATGGAATTGTGTTCATGTTGTATATAGCTGCACATGAGTTCACCTGACTTCTTCAGGGTTTGACCCATTTCGCAAGTGTAGGTTAGTACTGATGAAGCTTAGTGCCATCTTGGCTCACCCTTGAAGAATGGGTAGGTCTTGGCCATGCCGGGAAGATGCAATGAAATTTTAAGGTGGAAGAGCAGCTTGGAGACCTGCAGAGGGGTGGTTCCTGGAGAGCGCGTATGGGAATAGTGGGGAGCTAAGTCTGGCTAGAATGCAGGATAGGGAATGAGGAACTACAAATAGATATTTCCGAAATAATTTACTCTAATATCTGCTACTATATAAACAGATGGCCCAAGATACCCCTCCTTCCACCACCCAGAGGGTGTAAGTGGCGTGGTTAAAGGTACCAACTGTGAAATCAAACAGAGCTTGGTTTAAGTCCCACATTCATCACCTCCCAGCTGTGTGACCTTCGAAAGTTACTTAACGTTCCTGAGCTACCATTTCCTCTCTTGTAATGTGCAGATAAACAATTAGACCCAACTCATAGTGTTGCCTGAGGGTGACATAAAAAAAGTTCAGCACAGCACAAAATAAGTCTTTAACAATTCCCAGCTGAATTAATGTAATTATTACCATTATTATTGTAATAAAGATAGTTTTGTGGAAGGCACTGTGCTACACTGGGAATGAACAATCTTTGGAGTCCAACCTGGGTCTGAATCCTGGCGCTGCCACCTGCCAGGGGTGTGACATTAGGAAAATCATTTCGCCTCTCTGAGCCTCAGTTTCTTCATTGGTCAGAGATGCATAGCGACACCCCTCTGGTAGGTCTGTTGTAAGAATAAATGTGATAATGTATGAAAGGTGCCTGCACACCGTGTGTACTCAGAAAATACAAGATGCTTCAAACATCGTTTTGGACGATGTCACCTGCTACCCTGCTTCCTTTCTGAAAAAACACACGTAATCTGGTGTGAGTCATACATCATGCATGGGCTATGACGAAGGGTAAGTGGGTACTAAACCTGCATTAAAAACAGCTCAATAGATGATGGATGTATAGACAGAGATAGACAAACACACTTGCCAACTGTTCTTGGAGAAAGAATCCCTGACCAGTTTCCAGCCCTTTCCATCAGAACATGTCTCTTTTGAAAAGACACCGTTGGGCTTCCCTGGTGGTGCAGTGGTTAAGAATCTGCCTGCCAATGCAGGAGACACGGGTTCAAGCCCTGGGCCCGGAAGATCCCACATGCCACGGAGCAACTAAGCCCATGTGCCACAACTAGTGAGCCTGAACTCTAGAGCCCACGAGCCACAAGTACTGAAGCCCACGCGCCTAGAACCCATGGTCTGCAACAAGAGAAGCCACCACAATGAGAAGCCCGCACACCGCAACGAAGAGTAGCCCTTGCTCACCGCAACTAGAGAAAGCCCGCACGCAGCAACGAAGACTCAATTCAGCCAAAGAGAAATAAATAAAATAAATAAATGTATTAAAAAAAAATCTAGGGCTTCCCTGGTGGCGCAGTGGTTGAATCTGCCTGCCAATGCAGGGGACACGGGTTCGAGCCCTGGTCTGGGAAGATCCCACATGCCACGGAGCAACTAGGCCCGTGAGCCACAACTAATGAGCCCACCTGCCACAGCTACTGAAGCCCGTGCACCTAGAGCCCGTGCTCTGCAACAAGAGAAGCCACCGCAATGAGAAGCCTGCGCACCACAACGAAGATAGCCCCCGCTCGCCACAACTAGAGAAAGACCGCGCGCAGCAACGAAGACCCAATGCAACTAAAAATAAATAATAAATAAAATTTTTTTAAAAAAGAAAAGACATCTGGGGGCTTCCCTGGTGGCGCAGTGGTTGAGAATCTGCCTGCCAATGCAGGGGACACGGGTTCGAGCCCTGGTCTGGGAAGATCCCACATGCCGCGGAGCAACTAGGCCCGTGAGCCACAGTTACTGAGCCTGTGCGTCTGGAGCCTGTGCTCCGCAACAAGAGAGGCCGCGACAGTGAGAGGCCCGCACACCGCGATGAAGAGTGGCCCCCACTTGCCGCAACTAGAGAAAACCCTGGCACAGAAACGAAGACCCAACGCAGCCATAAATAAAAAATAAACAAATAAATATAAATTAAAAAAAAAAAAAAAAGAAACGACATCGTCACCACCTTGGTTAATTGTCTTCCCTCAGCTGCTATGCCTCTTAATTGCCTTTTGATATAAAAACTAACAGGCGCTTGCAGGCATTCTGGAGATTTCAAGGGATTTCCTTGTCTGTGTACAGATGTCCATTTCCTCATCCATCAAATCTTTATTTCTGCAAAACTGTTCAGACAGAACCACAACAAAGAAGTCCCTTAGCTCCATTTGACTAAGAGATGTGCTCTGTAATTACAATGGGGGAGGCGTTTGAAACCAAAAGATCATTCTATGAGGCCAAATGTCACTGGAGAACTCCCTGACAGCTGCCAGTGAGGACTGCGGTGCAAAGCAAGGACTCAGGGTCGGAAGGACTTGGAGAAGCAGGAGGTTTGCCTCTCGGGTTGGCTGTGAGGCTCAGAAGAGGCAGTGGGTGTGAAGCAGACAGCACCATGCCCAGCCAAGGCTCTGTGCTCTGGTCAAAGTTGTGAACGTTCATACAAACATGATGAGCATGTCTGGACAAGCCCTGGGCTCAGTGTAAGGAAGAAGACCTGGGTCAGGAAGGTTAACAGACAGATGACACTATCTGAATGTTAAGTGAATTGAACAAATAGACGAAAAGGAAAAGAATCTCAGATGTTTAAGAGCAGAATTCAGAGGCGGCTTAATAAAGCTGTGACGAACTGGACCCAGGAAGGCTAGCTTGAATCGGAGATGCCCCTCACCCCGGCGGGTAAATAGACTGCTCTTCGATGGGCTGTGTTTGCTCAGTCTCTCCTTAAGCAAACTCTCCAACCTCTCTCTCTCTCTCTCTGTCTCTCTGTGTCTCTCCCTCCCTACCACCAATCACCCTCAACCCCACTACCTACACATACTTCTCTGACTATAAAGCCGAGGCATCCGCTCTTATTTCTGCAGCCAGGCACCAGCTGCTCGATTTTACTATCAGTTGCCTTTTCTTATGTTTTTTCCCTTAATCTATAATCAAGGTTCCTTGAGTTCAAAGCTCCGGCTGCTGGCGTATGCAGTTCAGGGCAATGTCAACCGTCTTTGGAGAGCAATCCACCACTTCCGGTGTCCCCCCCTGCCCTTGAAGACTGGGCAAGGCAAACACCCAACCAACATCTGCAAGGGCAGGGCCTACAGGGAAGAAGCAGGGACGCTCCAGGCATCTCTGAACCTGAGATGACACACGAGAGAACTCACTGCACGGCCGCAATCCTCAACACTGTCCTGCGGGAAGGCGCTGCCCTGTCCAAAGGCAAAGAGTACAACTTCCAGCTACCAAGCACTGACCCTGCCGTGTGCCACTGCTCCGTCCAAGAGGACACCTTCCCTCTAGGTGTCAGTGAACCACCTAAGTATGGCCATCTTCGTCTTATTAATAAAGGAAACAGGTTCACAGAGGTGAAGTGGCGTTCCCAAGGCTCCGCTGCTCATAATGAGCTGAGCGGGGATTGAGAACTGCTCCGTCCATCCTCAAGGCCCATGTTCTCCCCCCACCCCGCTTTTTCTTAGCAAGACTTGTATCCTGGAAGCTCCCAAGTTTCAGGCAATCAGTCATCTCCAGAGTGAGCTGTCAGCCCTTCTCAATAAATCTGTCATTTTTACTCCTGTGTCCTTGGCATGTCATGCAGTGGGTGCTAAGAAATGTTTGCTGACTTCACACAGAGTCCCCAAAACATAAAGAGCTGAGAAATGAATGACATAAATCATAAACGCACTGTGTGTGTGTGTGTGTGTGTGTGTGTGTGTATATATATATATAGCATGCCTCTTTGGTATGCATTTTGTCATTTGACTCAGGCATACAGGGTACTAATTAAGGATCTTTGCGTGATTTTCATCTACAATGTGCAAACCCCAAATAGTTTGCTTTATGATTTAAGTTCTCAAGAAATAAAATGGCCCTATTATCTTCAGGATGACAGAAAACAGTTTCACTTCCTTTTAAAAGCGGGTCTAAAAGTAGTCATTATCTGAGATTACAGATGAGGAAAGAGGTTCAGACAGGTTGACTGACTTCCCCAAGGCCACACAGCAAAGCAGCAGCAAAGCTGGGATTTAAAATCAAGGTTTGTCAGGGACTTCCCTGGTGGCACAGTGGTTAAGAATCTGCCTGCCAGTGCAGGGGACACGGATTCAAGCCCTGGTCCGGGAAGATCCCATCTGCTGCGGAGCAGCTAAGCCTGTGTGCCACAACTACTGAGCCTGCACTCCAGAGCCTGCGTGCAGCAACTACTGAGCCCACGTGCCACAACTACTGAAGCCCATGCGCCTAGAGCCCGTGCAAGAGAAGCCACCGCAATGAGAAGCCCACGCGCCGCAACAAAGAGTAGCCCCCGCTCGCCGCAACTGGAGAAAGCCCGAGCGCAGCAACAAAGACCCAATGCAGCCAAAATTAAATAAATAAATTTTAAAATAAATAAAAAAATAAAATCAAGGTTTGTCAGATTCTTTGAACCACATAACCCCACACTACAGAAAGGTCTTCCAATGTTGCGCATAACACAGTCAATCCTTAATAACTTCACACTGATGACAAATGAGTGAAAACTTGAAAAAAAGACTTTACACTTGAGTGACCTGCTGTGTTCCCAAAGCCGTGGATTTTGTTCGTTTGGTTGGTTTGGTTTGGTTCCACTTCTTTTATAGCAGGTTGAGTTGAAGTTGGGGTAAAGAAATACAACAGAATTGTGGCAAGCCCCATGAGAACTCTGAGATGGATACCAGCATGCAGAGGCCTCCTGGTAGGTTGGGATGGGATACTCCTTGGTGAAAGGATAGCCCCATGCGATGTGGTCAAAAGGTCCTAGAACCCTTGCTGCCAGCGAGTCACATGTGACCTTAGGCAAGCCACCTAATGTCTCCAGGTCTTTCTGTCTAGATGTTCACAGTGAGGAGACTGACCTGAAGTCTGAAAGCCAGAACTAAATCCCTGTTCCAATCTGCTGGAGAATCCTTTTGCAGTGCTCTACACAATCCTGCAATTTCCAGGTGGGGCTGTGAGCCATGTCTCTGCTTATTGGCAAGAAAAAGAGCAAAGGACAGGTGCAACTAACGAGTGTCATCTTGGTCTTCTGATTGATGAGATTCTCAGCGGGAGGGATCCAAGCTTGGATTTGCACTTGGGCTGCCTGGCTCTAGGTCCAAGGCTTGGGGTGCCACATCCCGGCAGCCCAGATGACCCCTACTTTAGTCCAAGAGTGACCCCTTTGGTCTGCAAGGATAAGGGACATTTGTATTTCTGCAGAGCCTGGGTGGGAAGACCCATGAGGACACCTGCTTCTCCGTGAGCCAAACTTGATGGCCCAGAATTCTCTCTGCTTCCAGCACTAGAATGATACTGACACTCTCAGGGCTGCAAAAAAAATATGTTAACGTTTGCTGCAATCTGTTTCTTTAACCTGCCTCTCAAGGAATCAGGGATATCTGAACTCAGTTTTAAAGGAAAGAAGGAGTTCAGAAAGAAACCAGCAGATGACAAAAAAGGAGGGTGATCTACCTCTCATCCCAGGTAAAGAGACCAGCAAAGGCATGGAGGGTAAGTGAGCCTGGCCAGTTCAGATCATGTTGTCACATGTGCTGCAGAGGAGTGGTGAGTGGGTGTGCTGCAGTAGCAAGGGTTGATGGAGAGGTGTCAGAGAGCACTTACAGGCGCCGGGCGCTGGGATGGATGCTGTCACAGAAATTACACCATTCAACCCCAGCAGTCATACTGTTGAGGTACCCAACAGGTACCTCAGGAGATGAACCTGAAGGTCAAGGTAAAACCAGCCCACCTGGTGACATGGTAGACCTGGGATTTGGACCCAGATCTGGCTGCAGAGAGTGCATGCATCCTCTCTACCACTCTGTCCTGCCTGAGTCCAGGCAACTGCAGGGCTGTGATGCCAATGAACCTGGACACGTGAAGACCTGGGGTGAAGGCGTGTGTGGCCTTCCGTTATGGCGGCCGCGAGGAGATAAGAGCGAACACTGAGTACAGTCCCCCCGCGCAGGAGTCAGGAGCCCACTGGACTCCAAAGCGATTTAACTGGACTCCTAATACACCAGAGGAGAAATGAGAAGCCTTAGAAGTTGCTGAGCCGCCCCAAAACAACAGGGCTGGCAGTGCTCTCTGGACATCTGTGTGATGTTTCTTTAGGAAGACGGTGGAAGGGAGATGCCCTCGAATAAAACAGGGTGAGTGGTGACACTCTTACCTCCCAATCCTCCACAAGAGAGAACTCTACAGTTGGGATTTGGAAAGAAATATATATATAAATAAATAAAAATATATATATAAATAAAATATATATTATATTATATATATATAAAATATATATATTATATATATATATTTTTTTTAGAATGACAGTCCTTCAACAAACCTTAAAAACACTTTGAGAAAAAAATAACATTGCAGAATGTTACTGAATCACAGGATATCTCAAAGGGCTCAGTGACCCATGGAGACATAAGGGAACATCCCATAGTCAGGGACCTTCTGGAATTAGCCTCAAAACCAGTTCGTGGAAGAAAGACAATTCCAACCCCTGCCTGGGACAGCTATACCTGAGACCAAATTCCTCTGCGCAGGATCTGCCCTTTACCAAGTTCTGATTCCTTATTCTGCATCAGATGTCTCTTCTTCTCTCCTATCACCTTTTTTTTTTTTTTTTTGGTAGTTTTTTATTTTTTTATTTTTTTTATTTATGGCTGTGTTGGGTCTTCGTTTCTGTGCGAGGGCTTTCTCTAGTTGTGGCAAGCGGGGGCCACTCTTCATCACGGTGCGCGGGCCTCTCACCATCGCAGGCCCTCCCGTTGCGGAGCACAGGCTGCAGACGTGCAGGCTCAGCAATTGTGGCCCACGGGCCCAGCCGCACGGCGGCATGTGGGATCCTCCCAGACCAGGGCTCGAACCCGTGTCCCCTGCATTGGCAGGCAGACTCTCAACCACTGCGCCACCAGGGAAGCCCCTATCATCTTTTTTAACATTTATTTTATTGAAGTATAGTTGATCTACCATGTTGTGTTAATTTCTGCTATACATCAAAGTGATTCAGTTATCCATCTATATACATACTTTTTCATATTCTTTTCCACTATGGTTTATCCCAGGATACTGAATATAGTTCCCTGTGCTCTACAGTAGGACCTTGTTGTTTAGCCATCCTACATAAAATAGTTTGCATCTGCGAATCCCAAACTCCCAACCCATCCCTCCCCCACCCCCCCCCTCCCCTTTGGCAACCACAAGTCTGGTCTCTATCCTGACATCATCGGCCTCTGCTCCTGGTATAATGTGCTGTTGTGAATGCCTCCTACTCTTCCACACATCCACACCTTTGCAGGTGTCACTCCCCTTCCTTGGGATGACAGCCTCAAACACCTCCAATTGTTCTCATTTGTCAGGACTCAACTCAAAGGCTCCCCCCGTCCCTGCCCCCGACACCTGCAGAGTAGGGTACCGTCCGTCACCCATCCCCTGTTCTCTATGTGCCTGGGGCTCCAGAGGGGGGGGCTGGTGGCACTGCATCTCCAATGCTGGCTCTCCAGGTGGACCTTCCCTGGTGAGGCCATGCCCTGTGAGAGGCAAGAATATCCTGCTCCCTCCCGTTCAGGCCAAAACCCCAGCACAATGCCTGGCACCCAGCAGTCCCTCAAAGCACGGATTAGGAAAGGATGATACTTGGATTGTCCCTGCTTAACCCCAGACCCAGACCGTGAGCTCCTTGCTAGAAGAACATGTGCCTTATTGATTTCTACAGCTTATTTCTCTGACTTCTTCATTTGGGGGGATGAGTGAGTGACTCAGTCCTGAACCCACCGAGTTCTTGATCCTGACCTCCAACTCATTCTGGCGATATTGCTCTGGCAATACTTTTGCACTTTCATGTCCCTCAGCCTTTGACTGTAGAGCCCCTCAGAAAATATTCATCCATTCAACTGCGAGTAAACAGTCAGAAAAAAAAAAAGTGTTCATTGTGTACAATATAATCTTATTCTTTAAAATGCTTCCATCAGTGTGTGTGTATGTATGTGTATATATATCTGTATACAAATATAGATATATGCAGATAATACATAATAGTTCTGGAGATGGATGGTGGTGATGGGCACACAACAATGTGAACGTACTTACAGCCACAGAACCGTATACTTAAAAAATGGTTAAAAGGTACATTTTTGTAATGTGTGTTTACCACGATTTTTTTTAATGGGAGAAAATGGTGTTTGATAAATTGAATGAGTGAATGAAGATTTGGCCACTTCAATAACCTCCTGAAGATGTCTGCCCTCAGACATAATTGGGCCCATGTCTCCTGCCATCGCCCCCTTCCTGCCCCTAAAGCATAAACATAAATGTCTTAGTCCGTCATTCAAGCCCTCCCTCAGCAGAGAGGACATAACCTCCCCAAGGAAGAAAAGGGGAAGGTGCTAATTATGCACCCTTTTATTATGTTTTATAGTGAACCTTTAACAAATCCCTACTGTGTACTATATGCTGTTTAACATGCAGGGGCTACAGAGTTATTTAAGACGTTCTTGGTGTTCTCAAGCCAGCAGATGTGAAAAGCACTTTGCCTGTCACTTAACTCTGTCATTGATTACCACTGGGAAGGTCTGCAATGTGCCAAGCATGGTGCTAAGATCTCCACATGTCTTCACGTGTCTTCATGATTCTACAAGAACACCACGAGATGCCTCTTCTCATGATACACAGAATACACACTGAGCTCAGAGACATGACACCAGCTCTCTCTCCAGCTGGGGAGAGGCAGAGCCAGGATTCAATTCCAGACCCACAGCGCGCAGGTCCAGACGTGAGTGACAGACGAGGAAACGGAGAGCCAGAGGATTGAAGTGTCTCGTCTTCAGCCACCGAGGGATGAAGGACCCGTCCCAGCAGCTCCTCCTCTCCCGGGCAGCAGGACCGTTCATCCCTGCTTTGACCTCTGAGTGAGTGCAGCCAGCTGCAAGGTCCCAAAAGGCACTGCCTCCTTCCAGATCTGAGAAGGAGGAAGGTGCTTTAAACTGTGTTTGTGCCAAAGAGTCCTCCAGGTGACTTTAAAGGGCCGCTGGTAATCACACTGTTCTTAGAACTCGGCCACGCAAACCCCTGGGAGAGGAGAAGACGTCTGAGAGGGCGGCTGAGCAGGAGACCATGACACTCAGCAGAGACTTCACTTTTAGCACAGTGAGGTGGATCATTAAAGAATGACTCCGGGGAAGGACATGAGAAACGACAGAACCAGGGTCCCTCCCCCAAAGCCCAGAGTCCCCAGTTCTGCATGACAGGGTTCAGGTATGTCTGCTAGTGCATTTGTTTAAACAAGTGCGCACATGTGCCCACAAACATGCACACATGCACCCACGCATGCCCACAACGATGCACGCCACAGACGTGCGTGTGCCCATGCATGCCCACTAACGTAAGCACACGTGACCACAGGCATGTGCACACGGAAACATGCATGGTTAAAACCATACATGCTCACAAACATGGGTGCACACACCACGAATTCTCGCAAACATGCAGGCAAGAGATTCAGAAGCAACTGCAATGACGTCTTTATATTCATAGACCAGTAACCTTTTCTTCCTTAAGTTCCACGCTGCAATGACCTGCACTGATTCTTGTAAGTTGTGCCTGCATTTTTTTTTTCCTTTAAAAATTTGCATCATGAAGAATAGTTGAAGAATGTACTCACTGTTAGAGAGTATCCTAAGCACTGAGATTCATCAGTGAAAGGAGCAGATAAAGATCCCTGAATCTGTGCAGCTTACATTTCAGAAGGAGGATCAAATAAATAAAAACACGGCAAACGAGTCACGTCCATGGTATGTTGAAAGATGATGAGGGAAAAGAGGGTCCGATTGGCAGAAGCTGCAGAGCTCAAGTGTGATGAGAGAAGGTGACAAGAACAAAGACTTAAAATGGAGGTGAGAGGTTGTGCTTTGCGGACGTACTAGGGAAGAACGTTCCAGATGGAGGAAGATGTCCCAAAGGCCCCAGGTTGGGGGGGGGAGGATGTTGGAGGAACAGGCAGGTGGCCAGAGTGTCAGGAAGGGCCTCATAGGCCATCATGAGGACTTGGGCTGCTGCCCTGAGGGAAATGGGGCGTCAAGTCACTAGTTTTAGGCAGAGAAGTGACATTCCCTGGCTTATGTCTTTTTTTTTTTTTTGGTAAGCAGATAATCACCATCTTTATTTATTTTTTAACATCTTTATTGGAGTATAATTGCTTTACAATGGCATGTTAGTTTCTGCTTTATAACAAAGTGAATTAGCTATACATATACATATATCCCCATATCTCCTCCCTCTTGCATCTCCCTCCCACCCTCCCTATCCCATCCCTCTAGGTGGTCACAAAGCACCAAGCTGGTCTCCCTGTGCTATGCTAACACATATATATGGAATCTTAAAAAAAAAAAAAAAAAAGGTTCTGAAGAACCTAGGGGCAGGACAGGAATAAAGACGCAGACATAGAGCATGCACTTGAGGACACAGGGAGGGGGAAGGGTAAGCTGGGAGGAAGTGAGACAGTGGCATGGCTTCGGTCTTAAAAGGACCCTGGGGCTGCTGTGTGGACAACAGAGGAAAGAGTGGAAACAGGGAGGAAGCAGAGACTAGGTAGAGGCAGTGAAAGCATCCGGAGAGAGATGACAGAGGCTTGGGTTGGGTCTGGGGTATCTCCTGAACGGAAGTCAAAAGCATTGCCTGAGGCGTAAGTAGTGTCAAGAATGACTCTGAGGTTCGATTGTGTGCAGCTGCCTCCCTTCTCAAAGGCAGGTGCCCAGTGGGATACAATGGAAGATCCTCAATGGCGCAACGAGGTCATGCAGAATCTGGTACTTTTTAAAAAAATATAATTCACGTCTGTATTTTAAAATCAGACACAGAGAGAATATGGTTTAAGCACTGATACATGCATGAATACTTGCTTTAGAAGAACAACAGAGGTGGTACATAGTAACAAAAACTTATACACAGCCCTTTAGCTTCTTCTGTTGATGAAACAGTGTTGCCGCTACACAATCTAATACTGCAATGGAATAAATTCTCTATTCATTCAAGACTTTATCAAGGACAGAGATGATTAATAATTATATATATATACACATATATTTATTTTTTGGAAGAATCTGGTACGAGTTCACCTTCCAGCAGCCGCAGTGGCCTTACTTCATTCTCTGGACTAAGCTGTTCCTTCCTGGGGCCTCATGCCTGCCCTTGGTTCAGCCTCTTTCCTCCCACTCAAACTTAGCTATTTTTTAATTAACTTTCAAGTCTCCTTTTAAATGTTCCTTCCTCCAAGACATCTCTCCTGAACCCTCATTCTAAATGAGGCATCTCCTGTCATATTTCCTATGGCCACCTGCACTTTACATCATAGCACGTATTTCATACCGAACTGGCTACTTGGAAAAGGGAGTTTAGAGGTAATGACTGTCTCGCCCACTGGACCAATGTTCTGTGAGAGCAGGGACTGTTTTGCTCAGGTCATAACCATAAACATGGCATCCAGAACTGTGTCAACTACACAGTCGACCCTCAATAAATACTGTTTTATTGTTCAATACATAGATGGGGAGGGTCCAAATATTTCAACTCAAATCGTCTATTTCTCAACAAGCTTTCATTGAGCTCCACTCTGTGCCAGCCCTGAGAGGCAAGCCTGGGAACCAGGAATGGATGGAACCCGGATGTCAGGCCCTTGGAGGTAGTGGAGAGGTGGTCAGCGCTAGTGGTAGGACAAAGGAAAGCCTGAAGGAGCCGCCTGACCAGGATAAGCCATAGGAAAGTCTCCTGAGATAGGTGGTATCTTAGAAGAGACAAAAAACCTGAGCAGAAGTTAGCACGGAGAACACTGCAGACAAAAAGGATACTCCTAGCAGTCGTAGGGGCAAATGCAAAGCTTGGAGGCAACAGAACATACAAAATCCTGGCTAATCCCTAATGCACACAGTGGCTGGGAGGCAAGTTAGCTGCCAGAATCACAAGAGAATTCTTGGTTGAACAATGTGGTGGCCCCTATATATCGATGCAAACCCCTTTGGAGAACTTGGTGATATTAACCCAGCTTCCTGTCCAGCTCTATCTCAAGCCCCTCCCTGCCCCAAACTACCCAATGATCAACTAAAACATCTGACACCTCAAAAGGAGCAGGGACCCCAATCATCGACTCTCAGTCTTTCCTGAATTCTCCAAGGGCAAACCAGATTCTGCCACAGAAGACTTCCCATATTGCTTTGCACAACTTCTACGGCCTCAGTTTCCCCATTTTAGAAGGTGGGTGAGGACTGGACTTGCCTCAGTTTCTGTGCAGATTAAGTAAGATCATGCAAAGAGCTCAGCAGAGGACCCGGCATGTAGCAGGAGCTCGTAAACGCTCATCACAACAACACTGCCCAATAATGTGTGTCTGTTTCTACCACGAGGAGTTAGCAGCGCAAGGGAAAGCTCTTGTGTTCATCACTGCTGGGTCCCTAGTATCTAGCACCATGACTGGCACATAGGTGTTCATGACTGAATACATAAATGAGCAAAAGAAAGGATAAGTGAAGGGTGGTGATGACAGGTCTGCAGTAGGAAGACGTCTTCTCCAAGAGGAGCTGGCTGCTTGCTGGGGAGATGGAAGTTTTCAGAACAGGACCCTGCTAATGCCATGTCCTTGTCCTCCCAGGTGCTTTCTAGACAAAAGAGTGGAAGTAGACCTCAGCTTTTCAAAACACAAAGCATCACGTCCAGTGGCATCAACGAACCACAAGCCCACTATTCGCTGTCAAAGTCAGAGGACAAAAGGGGTGACAATGCTTACAGGAAGTCTTGAATCCTTTGCACCAACATCAGGAACTATCACACTGGGGCTTAAAAGTCCTACAGGTCATCTCTGCTGGTGCATCGTGCACGGAAACCCAGGCTTCAGAAAGATCCCAAGAAAGAATAGCCAAAAAGGAATGGTGCCCAGATAGCACTGCACCCGCAGAAAGGGACAACCTGCTGTTTCTCCAGTGAACAGCCGTCTTGCAGTCTCCTGAGATTTTTTAATTGCTTTTTAGATAATCCAGGTAGCAGCCCTCAACCCACCATCTGCTCTGCTTACATGTCTCCAGGGGTTGGCTAGTCGGGACCTGACGCAGACACACCAGTCCTGGGAGAATCACAGACTAGTAAGAATTGGCATGACCTTAGAGACCCTCCAATCTATGTCATAACATACAGCCCGGCTCTGCCTGAGCCCAGCAGTGTCAACTCAGATGAGGCCTATCACCTGTGTGACCCTCCGTTCTTTCACCTACATGATCGTGACAGAATCCTAGCCCTGACTTCATGGGATTGTTTGAAGAAGTGAATGAGGTAATAAATACAAAGCCTAGAAGAGTTCCAGTTTCGGTGTTTAATAAATGTCAGCCAATACAGTGGTTACTACCTTTACTGTTGTTTTTCCAAAGGTTTTCAAGTAGATGCAACGATGCCCCCCGTGGTCTGACGAGCAGCCTCGGAGGCTGCACCCCGTGAAATGTCAACCAAACCAGTTCCACTTTTTCCTTTTATATATCAGGCTTTTCTTTAAGATTCACTCTGAGGAAAGGAAGCCAAAGGTTTTTTAAAACGTTCGAAGATTTCTGATTGAATACATCACCACCTTCTTCTCACCAAATACGTAGCTTTCCAAGACCCTCAACCATCTTGACCCCATCTTCTTCAGAGGCAGGACACCCATGATGCTCAAAGCAGCCCTGCCCTTGGAAGACCTTCCCATTAGAAAACATTTCCTGACATCAAGTACTCAAAATATTTCTTCCTTTCACTCCCAGGGTCTTAGTTCTGGCCTTTGAAGAAACTAATGATGAATCTAATTCATTTTTCTGGGAGGCCATTAGTGATCGCTAAATGGTGATCACACAATTCTGAATCCTTTCTAATTCGTTCAATTACTCCTTGGTGGGTAGAGATGGGGCTTCATTTGCAGGCTTAGGGTACTCAGGTTTGTCAACACGCTTCCAGGCGTCCTGGATTTGATACATGGAGTGGAATTCAAAGTCCCTGAGGTCTGACCAAAGCAGAGAGGAGACAGCAACACCCAGCTTCCCTCTGGCACCGGGACAGGACAATGCAAGTCAAGATGTTTGAGCTGGGCAGGTCCTTCTCAAGGTCTGGACTAATGAAACTTGTGAAATTACTGCCAACAGAATGAGTGGTGTATCTCTGAGTTTTCTCATTTCTTGAGTCCCCAGGAAGATGTTTGGAGGTAGGGGTCCGGATGTGGGTTGTGGAAGGGAAGCAGAGTAGCTTCTGAGAAAGAGCATGGGATTGGAGGTGAGACAGACTTGGAATGGAACCATTAGCAGCCTACATGGCTTCAGTTATTTTGTTTTATTGTTTGTCAAAGGCTGTTTGCCCATGTGTAAAATGGGAAATATAATATCTGCTTCTCCAGGATAATTAGATGAAATGATGGAGATAAAATGCCTAGTTCAGTCCCTAGGATACCTCAAAGACTAAGCTCAGGTTGATTCATTTTTTTGTTTCTTTTTCTGTTTGTTTGTTTAATTCCCCAGTATTTACATAGGTTGGGCCACCTTTTACCTATTTGATATATGCATGATGAGAGGAAGAATGAATGGGGGAATGAACGGATGGTTATGTTGATAGACAAATGGACAGATTCTCAAGAGAGGTAGTTTTGTGGCCCCTTCTTCAGGCTGAGATGAGCAAAGTGGAGCCAGCAATGCAGAGCACGTACAAGACTATATCAGCTTCGCAGTGAGCCAGAGGCAGGCTTAAATCCTGGATTGACACTCACCAGCAGTAGGGTTCCCTCAGGCAAACTGCGTAATAACCATAATGATGATGATGATAAGTAATAATTAGATAGCTCAAAATCATCGAGAACAATACACACACATGTAATTTTTTGTTCACAAAAACCATAGGAGGCAGATACTATCATTATCTGTTTTTCAGATGTGGAGAGATGAAGTCATTTGTCCAGGACCATATTGCTCTGAGGGCTTGGGGCCGGGAGTCAGACTCAGACACTCTGACACCAGAGCCCAAATCCCAGCCACTGAGCAAACCCCTCTGAATCTCCCTGTGGCCTCATCTAAGAAGTTTACTCATTCACATGATATCTCAAAGACATAAACTAGAAATCCCACATGAAGTTCTCATTACAAACAGATGGTAATAAATGTTACCTGTTTCCTTCACCTACATCAACATTCATATTTCTGTATTATTCAGAAGAAGGCTTCCAGACAAAAAGGACACAAAGCAATGCACCATTCCCCCGCACCAATTAACTCCAAGTTTGGACAATTTTGCAAATCTACCCTTTTGATGAATGGATGACAGCATGGGGGAAAGGGCAATCTCCAAGGGATGTTCTTTAGAGCACTAGTATCACACAGCCCACTCCACGTGTGTGCACACCTGCACACACACACATACTTGTGCATGCACGTGTGCACACATCTGTGATATGACGAGTAAAGAAATACTGTTGCCAGGAAAATCCCAAGAGAGGACTATGGCCGGCTGCCACTAAGGACTAAGGTTCCACGGAACACACTTTGGGATTTCTTTTTTTTTTGATTGTGAGAAAAAAGGTCTTGATTAGGAATCAGGAAATCTGAGATCCTGAGCGGATTCTTCCACTGCCCAGCTGCCTACCTACTGCAAGGCAAAGTACCCTTTCTCTGCACCCAGTATCCTTATTTATATAGTAAGTAAACTTGAAAGAGTTGATGGGAGAGCATTCCATGAAACGGGAACAGCCAGTGCAAAGATTCCATGCCCAACATTATCAAGAATCTACAAAGAGACTATTATGAGGGCTTCCCTGGTGGCGCAGTGGCTAGGAATCCACCTGCCAATGCAGGGGACACGGGTTCGAGCCCTGGTCCAGGAAGATCCCACATGCCACAGAGCAACTAAGCCCATGCACCATAACTACTGAGCCTGTGCTCTAGAGCCCGCGAGCCACACTACTGAGTCCACATGCCACAACTACTGAAGCCCGCATGCCTAGAGCCCGTGCTCTGCAACGAGAAGCCACCGCAATGAGAAGCCCGCACACCGCAACGAAGAGTAGCCCCCGCTCGCCGCAACTAGAGAAAGCCCGCATGCAGCAACGACGACCCAACGCAGCCAAAACTAAATAAAAAATTAATTAATTAAAAAAAACAAAGAGAGAGACTCTTACGGCAGGAGGTGAGCCAATGAGGCAAAGAGTAAGTCATTCTGGCTTTATTCATAGTAAACTGGAGAACAGAGGGTTGGAACAGAGGAGCATCACAGTCTGACTTATGCTTTGCAAGGACCATCTGGCTTCTGTGTTGTAAGGGGGCTAGAGATGAGCAAGGGTAGCATCAGGGGCATCAGATGGGGAAGATTACTGTGCAAATCCTGATGGGACAGACATGATGGTGGCTAGAACCAGCATATTAGCAACAGAGGTGAGAAATGTCATATTCTGCATAAATTTGGAAGATAGAGCCAATAAGATTTCTGGATGAAGTGGACACGAGGTATGAGGGAGAAAGAAGTCACGAATTGCTCTAAGATGTTGGCTTCAACACCTAGAAGGATGGAGTTGACTGAGATGGGGTTGTTTGATGGAAGAGGTTTGGGAGGGCAGGAGATCAGGTTTTTGGTTCGGATAGATCAAGTTTAAGACGGCTTTTAGACAGCAAGATGACAGTGGATGGAAAACACCTACTGGACAAGTCTGAAGTATGGAAGAGAGGAGAAACTGATGACATAAACTGGGAAGCCAGTGGCTCATAGGTGGTATTTAAATCCATGGGACCGGGTGACCCAGGAAGTGAGTGTAGAAAAGCACTGCCAAATTGACTGGTTAAAAACTGAAATACTGAAAGGAATGTATTTTAATAATAGACAATAAATATCAAGAGCCATGCACAGTCTTCTATCTGCCATTTATTCTTTGTATTCAGTAAGTACAGCTCAGCCTATAAATCCTGGGCCCCTCCTGGATCCAAGGTATCTATTCATCTTTTCTCCTTCCCTCTCCCTCCCCTGTCTCTAAACACTTGAGTCTAAAGATTTATCTCAGTTGGGGCAGACAGAGACCGGAAGAAATCCAATTTTGGCATCTATGCCTATGCCTAATCCTTATTGCTCAATCTGTTTTTTCAATACCCTGCTCTGTGAGAGTATTAGCAACTTTCCCAGCTACAAATAAAGGACATTGGTTCCATTTCATTACTGTTTCTTATGGGTCTGGAGCTCACTAAGTCATCTGAAGAGAGAAATCAGTGGTGGGATTTGAGCTTTATACAAACTTCAGAAACTACCAATCGATAGGATTTGCAGTGTGATGAGAAACGCCTTTGTCACACTGCTCAGTAAACGTCTCCTTCATCATCAGGACCTGGTTCAGATAAGTAACCTCACCCAACGACTAGGAATTCAAATGTGTGAGTGCCACCTACCTGTCAGGCAGTGCCTGCATTCTCCATGCTTAAGCCAAAGGGTGTTCTAACCCAAATCTGATCCTCCCCCACTTAAAACATTTCATACTCACCCTTCCTGTAACATCCTTAGAGGAGAAAGTTCAAACGCCTTGGTCTGCATTTCCACCTCCTCCCCACCCCCCCGCCCCCTGCCCCCCGCCAGGCAGGACCCTTCTCTGTATCCCTCCCCCACCCCAGAAGCATCAGCTCTGAGAGGCCATCAAGTGGCAGACAACTGTGCCCATCAGCTCAACGTCAGCTTGATCACATTGGATAGCAAACCCTCTTTATGTGTCAGCTCTCCCCAGCATCTGGGAGGTTTCCCTCTGCGGGACCAATTCACATCCAAACTTGCATACCAGGCTCTCACCATACACACAAACAGCTCTGACAAAGTGCCCACCCGAGGCCAAATCCAAGATCCTTTTGGGTCCTCCTACTCTTTGATCCGTCTGCAACGTCTGACCCTGGGGATGCTCCCCCTTCAGGCTCTCCCATCTCTTCTCTTACTGTGATTTTCTTTCTCTTCCGATGTTGCTGGCACCTTCCCAACACTTTCGCCTGTCCTCTCCACCTTCAATTGTGCTTAAATTGTGATTTTTCTCTTGGAGTCTGGTCTCGCCAACAGAATAAAAAACAGTGTTGATAATACCGGCTTTGGAGGCAAACAGCCATGAATTCAAACCTTGACTCTGCCCTGGGATAGCCAGGCGTCCTGGAGCGTCAGTTTACCCATCTGTAAAATGAACGTAATGATACCTGGCTCATAGGGCTGTCAATAGCATCAAGTGAGCTGATACGGTAAAGGTCCTGGCACACAGTCTGAGCTCACAGAGTGTCACAAGTCACTGAATGATTTCATCCAGGCTCAATCATGCCCATGAGCAGACGAATCCCAGCCCTGATTCCTACCTGGTCTCTGGACTCAGATACCCCATTGCCTCCGGACCTCTAGACTCACATCATCTCTGGCCGCCTGGTCCTCCTCCTCCTCGACTTTATGTACTAATTCACCCAAGGGGGCAACTGACTATCACTATGACTTCTCTCCCCCGTAACATTACATTAAAGCACCAATTCTTCCCATTCCACTGCTTCAAGATTTTTCAACTATTCTCCGTCTGAGCTGTCCTCACCACTGTCATTATTTTTCCCCACCCCACTTGCCATCCTCTTTGCTTCCCAAGCATCATTGTTACAACACAAATCGTCAAGAAATTCCCTTAAATGGTTTCTTAGCTCTCCTTGATCAACAAGGTGCAATCCCGCCTCTCCCACTCTATCAAAAACACCACCTCTAGGGAGCACTCTTCAGCAGTGTGGCATTCCCCAGGGATGCCATGATCTCTATCACCCCCAGGCCTTTGCACATGCTGTTCTCAATGACTGAGAGTCCCCTCCAGCCTTCACCTGACTAGTAGAACCCCCGTCTTCTGGGTAACCTGTCGTGACGCCTCCTGAGTGAGGGGACGGCTTCCCTGTCCTCCCTCAGCACCTTAGTACCTTGTCCGTGCTTTATTGTTTCATTTCTGACATCACTTTATTGACTTACATCTCTTTCTCCCATGGCACGTTGGAAACAACCTGAGTTCATGGCTCTTTCTCAACGTTCTGCCCAGAATTCCTAGGACAGACCCGACAAGAGCAAGAGCTCAAAGTCTCCAGAATGGGTAAATTAATGAGGAAATAAATAAAAGAACAAGAGACGACCCTGGGTCTGTTTTATAAGGGGCGATTTGCGCAAGAGTTGCATGGGAGAGATGCCACATATTCCTTCTTGAGAAAGATGACAGTAGAGAAAGCTTTAATGGGTAGAAAGGGGGGGGGGGGCGGCAAGAGATCTTCTCCGAGGATTCTATTTATGGAAAGATCTTTTGTCAAAGAAGTGTGAATAGATTTGCTTAAGCAAATGCCTCTGGGGTCTGTCAGTCTTTGGCTGGAAGGATTCAATTCCCAGTACATCATCCCCTGATTATTCAAGGAAAACATCCAGATAGGTGCCAGGCAGCCAGGAAAGGAAGTTTGAGCAGGAGGGAAAGTCATGCTCTGTAGTTGTGTTGTTTGCAGAAGTGCAAGCGTTTAAAGAAGTTGGAGGTAGGGGCGGTCATCGTAACATCTGAACACCCCTGTCTGCCCAAGCCAAACAAAACGTGCCTCGTGAAGTAGAAAGCAAATGCGTGGAATCTGGGGTGCAAGCATCCCCGCAAGAAACCCCCCACCTGGCCACCTGCACAATGTGCAAAACTGAGCCAGACTTGGAACCCATGTCAGGCTCTGCTTCCTCTATGATTTAGGGATAATACTACATCCCTTGTAGAATTGTGGGGTTACGTGAGGCTATTTGTAATAATAGAGAATTTTATAATTTTCTACTCCAAATAAATTCTGGTTGATTCTAGTGGGTTGAGACATAAAAGTTTCATGCAATGACATTAAAGAGATTTTTTTCAGAGCGAGCATAGAATTTCACCCTTTCTGGGAGCACAGCATGCCGATGAAAGCAAAGTTCTGCCTATTTTTAGGAAGAGCAGCAAAGAACCAGCCTTCCACGCATGTCTTTTCTTTTCCCAAAAAGTAACTTGCAGTGACCTGAGTGCCAATTCCTGGGATCTGTGAGGCCATGGAGACCCAGACATCAGTGACGTGGGAGATTTTTAGATTCCCACTGTTCACAAATGCTCCTCTACTCAAAAGGTGGAGATTCCCTGCCTGATGCCACGAAGATTCTTAATCAGTGTTTAATTCCTCTGAGCTTTGTAAAACGCCTTCTGCAGAAGTCTAAGACGAGATGGAACAGAGATTTGAGATTAAACGAGGACGGTTAGGGTGACGATCATTTCCTCCCTCACCCTGTTGGATGATAAAAGAGCTTGGTGAGTGTTCATCTTCATCAATATCACCAGGGGCTTAGAAGGAAGACACGTGGGAAAAGTCCTTCATTTTCAGGGTGTCCTGTCTATATTATCAAGAGTGGAGTGTTTCCTAATCATTCAAGAACAAAAATGTCATGACAACTGTAAATAATGAAAAGCATTTTAATCTGTAAAAAAAATAAAAGAAGCAAAATGCCCCCAAATTGAGCACTGGTTAAATAAATTATGATGGAGTCCTATGATGGAACTCTTTGCAGCTATTAAGCATGTTTTAAAGGGACATAGAGGGTGATGAAAAATGTTCACAACCTGGAAAGAGAGAAAATAGAGAACAAACTAATACATTTTTGTAAAGCAAAACACATGTGCATATGAAATACTGTCTACCTAGTGTAAAAGGAGAGAAAGAGAGATACAGGTAGAAACAGAAAGAGAAAGAGAGAGTGAGAGACAGAGAGAGAGGGTTCTGATTACAAAAGTGATATGTATATTGTGAAAAATAAGGGAAAGTACAAGGATGAAAATGTCACCATAATTCTTTCACTAGGCAAAACTACTTTGTATGTGTGTGCTATTGAAAGTTTATTTTTTTAATTTTTATTGGAGTATAGTTGCTTTACAATGCTGTGTTAGTTTCTACTGTACAGCAAAGTGAATCAGCTATACATATACATATATTCCCTCTTTTTTGGATTTCCTTCCCATTTAGGTCACCACAGAGCACTGAGTAGAGTTCCCTGTGCTATACTGTAGGTTTTCATTAGTTATCTATTTTATACATAGCATCAATAGTGTATATATGTCAATCCCAATCTCCCAGTTCATGCGTTTGTTCTCTACGTCTGTGTCTCTATTTCTGCTTTGTAAATAAGATCGTCTATACCAATTTTTTCAGATTCCACATATATGCATTAATATACGATATTTGTTTTTCTCTTTCTGATTTCACTCTGTATGACAGCTATTGAAAGTTTAAAATGAGAAAACGATGAAATGCATTTAAAATTGCTTTTGAGCAACATTTGACAATAGTTGGGAATGGAACCAGAGCAGTTAAGGACTTCACTCTCTTATATCTTCTACTCTGACCCAAGATCCACTCAAAGACCCTTCTAGAAAAGAAACATCCTTTAGTTCAGTATACCTCTATTGACTATAGTATCTCACGAGTTTCCCTAAAGCTGCTATTTCTTCAGATATGTACTGTGTATTGGAAAGCTAGTAAGAGAGTAGATCTTAAATGATCTCACACACACACACACACACAAAAACACACACAAAATGGTAACTATCTGAGCTGAGGGATGTCTGAACTAACCGTATTGTAATCCTTTCACAATATATACATATATGAAATCATCACACATACACCTTAAACTTATACAATATTATATGTCAATTACATCTCAATAAAGGCAGAAGAAAAGAACTGTGGCATTTTCACTTTATAGATTCCAAAAACGAGATAAAGAACAGAAAGCAGAATTTCCCCCATTGAGGCCAATACAAATCAGCATGGAGTCCATTAAGTTTCCCACTGGCGAGGAGACCTCTTCCTGGGAGATTAGTAGTGATGAATCTAAATAACTGCTTAAAATATAAAAAGGATCACCCAGTCCAGAGTCCGACCAGGCCAGTGGTCTGCTCCAGCCCTGGCACTGGCCAGCTGAGGAACATCTGGTGCAGAGTTTGCGTTGTAATCAATGGGACAGAAAGGCCAGAGAGGGCTTAGCCCACTTTGGCAGCACCACCAGGCCTGGCTCTCTAACTAGATGCTTTACAAATATCACCTCATGACTTCTAATAGAGATCCTGCAAAACAAGTAAGGAAACCGAGAAAGTAACTCGCCCGCGGGTAGCCGGCTAGTTGCAGAAGACGCGGAAATAGATCCAAGGTCTCTGTCTCTTAGACCAGATCTGGGTCTCTGCTCTTCCCTCTACACCATGTCCATGACCACGTGCCCTGCCGTTCTCCTTGAGAGGCCTGAGCAAGGACCACTGCGACCACGAAACCAGAAAGGACCACACTATTCAGCGGCTTTCTGTTCCGCCTTTATTCCTCCAGGAGGTTATTAGGCCCTGTGGGTGGTTCTGAGCTCACCAGAGACATTTTAATCTCTGCAGGCCAACTCTCAGCCCCCTGGAAGGGGCTTTTCTTTACAGATCTGCTGAGCATGTCCTCAGCCAGGGGTTAAGAGGATAAAAGGCTTAAAGCAGCAGGCTTATGAAGTCACAGATACAAAGGGAAAAAAAAAGGAAAAAAAAAAAATGGGACAGGGTAATTGTTAACAGGAATGTGGATTTGCTAGAAAAATAATCCAGAAGGTCCACCTACATAAGCCCTTGGGTAACTGACGCCTGTTCACTCTCCATAGGAATAATTATTTAAAATGCCGTTTTAGTGCTCGCTTTGGCAGCATATATACTAAAACTGGAACTATACAGAGAAGATAGCATGGTCCCTGCACAAGGATGACACGCAAATTCGTGAAGCGTTCCATATTTCTGAGGTCTGATGATACACACACACACACACACAAACACACACACACACACACACACACACCTTGAGTACTGATGTTTCCCAAAGAGGCCTATATGCCTGAATATGTAGCCAAGAAGTAAAACCTAGCAAAGTAAAAATATCTGAACGGAGGCTTCTAAAGATGGTGAGAGTTAAACTGCTTCAAAGAAGGACATATTGAGACAAATATTTGAGGGACATAAATCCCTTTATTAGTGTCAGTATATTACTGGTTCTTAAATAGCAGTTTTACCAAACAAGCCACATTTATAACAATTATATTCTTGTTTACCCTCAGTATTACTTAAACAGATATTTAAAATAAAAAACTTATCGTGGGGGGAAAAATGCCATTTTATGGGGAAAGAGAGATCAAATTTTTATGAAAATAATAATCATGGAATTTCACAGAAAGACTCTTAAAGATCACTGAACCTATCTACCCGCCTTGTGCTAGATGGAACCCTTGGCTGCAAGTGATAAAAATCCCAAATCAAACCATGTATAACCCCCACTCCCTTTCAAAAGGGTAGGAATGAATGAAAAGGATCGCAACATATTTTAATAAGAGAAGTGAAGAAAAGGATTGTTTCTGACAGAACCAGACAAATCAATGAATTGCTCTCTGGCAAGCAAAGATAATTGTATTTCTGAGTCTATTAAGGTACATCAGGGCTGGTTAGCTAATTTCCCAGGGAGCTTAGCTGTCGCTGGGCATCAGGCCACAGTGGGGATGTCAGGGCATAAACACAACTGGGCATATACCCTGAGAAAACCATAATTCAAAAAAAGTCATGTACCAAAATGTTCACTGCAGCTCTATTTACAATAGCCAGGACACGGAAGCAACCTAAGTGTCCATCATCAGATGAATGGATAAAGAAGATGTGGCACATATATACAATGGAATATTACTCAGCCATAAAAAGAAACGAAATGGAGGTATTTGTAATGAGGTGGATGGAGTTAGAGTCTGTCATACAGAGTGAAGTAAGTCAGAAAGAGAAAAACAAATACAGTATGCTAACACATATATATGGAATCTAAGGGAAAAAAAAAAAGGTCATGAAGAGCCTAGTGGCAAGACGGGAATAAAGACACAGACCTACTAGAGAATGGACTTGAGGATATGGGGAGGGGGAAGGGTAAGATGTGACAGGGTGAGAGAGTGGCATGGACATATATACACTACCAAACGTAAAATAGATAGCTAGTGGGAAGCAACCGCATAGCACAGGGAGATCAGTTCTGTGCTTTGTGACCACCTACAGGGGTGGGATAGGGAGGGTGGGAGGGAGGGAGATGCAAGAGGGAAGAGATATGGGAACATATGTATATGTATAACTGATTCACTTTGTTATAAAGCAGAAACTAACACACCATTGTAAAGCAATTATACTCCAATAAAGATGTTAAAAAAAAAAGATGGGATTTTCTTTCAGGAATCACTTGACTTCGGAGCCAACCATTTTCACTCTGGTAGAAACAAGGCAGGTGAGTCTGTTCTAAGGGGATTTCAATCCTAACATTTCTACGAGCGTTGGACCTTCCACATAAGATCTTCCACAATCATATTGATTATAGTTCTTTTTTGTGCAACTATTCTGTGGGCAGGACAGAATTTATACGTAAAATCATCTAAAACCTCTGGGTAGGGAAAATCTTCTAAATGACCTTGTAGAGAAGGGGTGGAGGAAAGACAGGAGGTGAATCTGAACATCAAACAATGAAAACCTTCACTCAGAAAGAAAATCACTTTGATTCAGAGCCTTGTCTGAATTAAGACTGAAAATGAAATCTGAATTCATTTTCAAGGACAAATGTTAGCTCCCTTTCAGCTAACACTGTTAGAAATGAAGGTTCAGGCTCTCATAAGCAAGTATGAATTATTAATATATTAATGACTTACACGTATCCAGGCAATGGGTTTTATAATTAATTGTTCACTTAAGCATCTCCTTCTGAGAAAATTATTGTAAATGAAATAATAGCTTCCCTTTTGCTTTCTGGCTCCCAGAACCCATGCTAGAAAGTTAGGGTGGCATCTCTATAGGTTCCTGGGCAGAAGGCATGTGCAAAGGCATGTGTTAAGATCCAGTCTCCTACTGGGGAAGAGGAGATGTCACAACCGTATTATGAAAGAAGAGATTTATGTCTCCTTTTCTTAATGATAAAGTGGTTATCAACAACAGGCTGATGTATATGCACTTAGTTCTAATCCAGTCATTCTCAACCTTGGGGTTACCTGGGGAACTTTAGAAAGTGCTGCTGCCTGGGTCCCAGCCCAGAATTGTTTTATTTTTAAATAAATTTGTCTGGAGGGTGGCTTTTCCAGTTCTCCGGATGATTCTAGTACACAGCCTAGGTTGATATTTTCACAGAAACTGTTTCAACAGTGCTTCCTGTGCTTTTCAACCAGAATCACCTGGAGAACATGTTAAAAAATTAGTTTCCTGAGCTTCACAACCAGAGATTCTGACTCAGCACATCTGAGACAGGTCCGGAGACCTTGCATCTCTAATCAGCCCCCAGGCAATGTTGATGCTGCTGGCCCATGGCCCACACTCTGAGTCGCACTGATTTAAATAGTACACTAGGAATTAGGGACTGTTTTATCTTTATGACTATCATTTAATGGAGATCCATGTGACCCCGTACCTAAGCTGCTCTTGATCTGTCAGGGTGCACCAGGCTCTATGCTGGGCACTGGCCATATGAAGTCACGTAAGATGGAGTCCTTAGCCTGAAGGAGCTCGGATCCAGCTGAGAAGAAGATAAAGCCACGCATGACATCACTAATCATTCCCTTTTGCAGCCCAGCCCTCCCCCCACGGCAATGTAAGAAAGTTTGTGGCAGTTGACATTAGTATCTCTATAATCACACGTCCAGTAAAAGATAGGCTGGGATGAATTCTATAACCCTCTTACCCCCATCCACTTCTCCATTCCTACTCTTCACTGCACTTTGGTCTTTCAGGTCGGCTCTGCTTCCTGACACCGCTGAGCTCTTCTGGTCCTGCCCTTCCAGGTCCTCCGCTCAGCCAACGCCCGCCCAGCTTTCAAATGACAGCTTATCTCCTACCAGGACATCTTCTCTGACTCTGCCCACAGGCTGGCTTCCTGCTTCTGTTTCACAGCACAGCACCCGAACCTGTCTTTGTTATAGACCATATCACACACCATGGTCATCTGCTATGTATGTATCCATCTCCCTCATCAGCTGGTAAACACTTTGAATGCAGAATAGCTTTTATCTTCATCCTTCTGGAGCCTAACCCAATAACGTATGCTTACTAGTGTCTGCGGTCATGCATGTGTGAGTGGATGACAGAATAAAACACATGAGGTATGCTTTAGAAACAGGGCGAGGAGGGATTCATAAAAACTGGGCTGAGTACAGTAGGCGAACATCAATCAATATACAGAAGTGGTTTGCAGAGGAGGTTATATTTGAGCGGGAACTTGCAGAGGGTAGAATTTTCAAGGCAGATATTGGGGAGGAGGGTCAAGAATGGTCTGAGTACAGACAGTAGGACAGAAGAAGTTTAAGTTCAAACCGTTCAGTCTCTGAGCGCTGGGCTGAGGAGTGAGAAGCAGAAGGATTTTTAAACAGGGAAACAAGATGGTCTCAACAACCCTTTGGGGTAATAACTCCGCTAATAGTGTTAAGGACGGATTGGAAGCCAGGATTTACTAGAGAAGTGACAATTTAGATAGCATCTACTAGATACCAGGTTCCATGCTAGCTGCTCTGCATATATTAATTAATGCAACTAGTGCCATAACCATTAAGATTACCCCACAAGATAGACTTTGTCATCACCATTTCAGAGTGATAACTGGTTTTAAAGGGACATGTTCTCAGAGCTTATAAGTGGCGGAGCTTAGCTTCAAAGTCAGGTCTGACCCCAAAGCCAGGCTCCCAAGTGCCTCCCTGCCCCTGCCTTTTTATCAGGGTGAGTCTCACTGCCAAGTACAGGGGTGACAATTCATGATGCTTTTGACTGGTTTCAGGAGATGCTTTTCCTTTGAGAATTCACCTCAGTCAACATAGACTTTGCCTAAATGCAAGTTGACTGTTCAAAGCAAACATCACCAAAAAGCAGTATGCATTCTGGGACTAGAAAAACTATTGACAAATATAAATGTGCTGTAAGCAAGTAACTCCCTGATCAGGGCAAATCCTCATTCAATATTCTCGGTTCTGTATCCATGCGGTTCCAACACAACATCTCACAACAAATCAAGAAGGGGTGTCTATCTGGGCAGATGGGGTAACTAAGCTGGCACATTTGTAAAAGAGGCCCATAGGCATTACTCATTAACTGGAGAAACCAGGTGGAACTTGGATGACCACAGTCAAACGCAATCCAAAGCAGGGCACTCTCCTTCCTTTGCAAGCCCCAGCTCTGATCTCTACCATCCCTAGGACAGTACGGAGCACACATTTAATCATATATCCTCACAGCCCCCCAAAACGGGCCAGCTTCCCCAAACCCCACCTTCCTTCTCTTTAATGACATCAGGAGATCATCCACTTCCTTTCACCCAGGCCCCCACCTTGCCTACTAGGTCTGGACTGCAGCTACCACATCCCCACGGAGAGCTTGCTAAGAAAGTAATTACATTTCGCTGTCCTCATGGCTCCTGTAGGATTCAGAGCGGAAAATTCCTTGGCCCTTGAGCATCAGGGACCACGCCTGTCAGAAACTCCCCTGGCAGATGCAGAATCCTGGCTGGCATCATGCCCAGCCTGCCCACAGCTCCCTGCAGGCAGAATCCACGGGGCTGGGGAGCATTCACTTCAAGGTCTTATTGCAGATGGGACCTTAGAGATCCTAGCACTCCCTCCACCCCCGAGAGGTCTAATCGCCTTCAGCCAAAAGATGCCCTAGCCTGTTCATGGATGTAGCTAAAATGAAACCCACCCTCAAGCAAGTTTGATGATACAGTTATGCCCTCATCCACATCAAAGTGTGTGCCTAGATTTCCACACTCCTTGACACCATGAAATAGTAGCATTAAGAGCTAGAAGAAAGTTGTGAGAGTTCTCCTTGCCCTGCTAGATGGACCAGTGGTCTCCAACGGTTAATGATTTGCATGTTTACCAGTAAAAACATTTTTGGGCATGCAACCCCAATATATGTATATTTATTTATAAATCATATACATGTACAGTACTACTTGTATATAGTATGCATTATAAACACAAGAAAAGGTATTTTAAAAGATGAGATAAGAAATGTGATAATTCATGTTTTAAAAATAATTACTTTATGTATTGATGGAACACATAACGTTTGTAATATATACATACACAGTAATAAAATTATATACATAACATATATAATATATTATATATACAGTGGTAATATATATACAGTAATATACAATAATAAAAATTATATATAATATATTATGCATGTTAATATACATACATACATACATATACACACACACACACACACACACACACACACACACACACACAGAACAGTGATTCAATGGTCTGGTTTTAATTCAGACTAATTCAACATTAGACTTTAGCAGTGAATGCAGCTAAACGAGATGCTTCCCCAAACCACATAGATCTGGAAAGAAGAGAAGAGGACCACAGGCTTATCGAATAATTCATGATTTCCATATTCATTTTCAACCTCCCTTACCGCCTGCACAGGGCTCTCTTTGTGTTCTGGATGTGACATTTTGAAATGTCTTGTTAACGAAGACGATTTCATACAGGCTTTAGTCAATATCTGATGGTCAATATACAGTTCAGATGAGGTACATTATTAATAATTATGGTTACAAATCCATATGTAAGCTCACATATCTTAATCTACTTAGTGTTGGGCTCGGATGAACTGGTGATTTCATCTCAGTGTGGGACTTAGTGAGATCATGCACGTAAAATGCCAAATTCAGAGTACATCCTGAAAAAGTAGGAGCAGCTATATTTTAATTGTGTATTTAAAAGAGACATTGCAAAAAAAAAAAAAAAAAAAAGAGACATTGTAAATTCTCAGTTTTTGAGAGCTCTGGGTACGGGTTTTATGATATGTGGTTTGGGGAGATGGCCCCTAGAAATATTGATCCTACAGACACCTTTTTTATCAGAGCTACCCAGGCAAGCCTCATTTCCAATAAATTCACTTTCCTTTAACACTGACTGACAGATTTAATGGAAAGAGCAAGTAGGAAGAGGTGCCGGAGGATGAGAGAAATTAGCATTTTCTGGTCTTTGTCAATTTATGGCTTATTTTCAAATGCACTAAAAGTTTGGATTTTCCACTTGGCAGGAAAAATAATACAAATTCTTTCCTCATTAACCCAAAATTTCCTATGACCTGTCTTCACCACCAAGATCTGCCAGAGAAAAAAACAAAACAAAACAAATATGTAAACAAATACAAATAGTGAAAGCATACTCACCCTCTCTGAAAGAGATCCACATTATAAAATTTATGTAGCTCTACAGAAAACTCAACCGTTCCTTGTACTTCAGACATGATCTCTTTGGTTCATTACCTAAAAAACAAGAGGGAAATGAACAGCCTGAGATCACATCAGCCAAACACAGAGAGCCTGGGCTTCTACAACTGGAACTCAAACAGCACTGACGTAGATGGACAAGGGTATCTGACCAACGGGACCATGACGTGTCCACGGGACACCATCACCCAGGGGTTCCTATTATAGGAAAGACACAGAGAGATGAAGTAACTTACAGGATGTCACACAGCTCACACCTCCAAGAACTGGGACTCAGACCCAGATACACTAATTGTAAAGCTGGGCTAGTTCCCTGCCCTTCCTTACCCGTCAGCACCTGGAGGCACTAGCACCCCAGCTACGAGCACATGCTTCACGGTCAACAGAGCAAGAATCCCCACTCCTCCACTCTCTACTTGTGTGACCTTGAGCAAGTCAACTGAACCTATCTCATCCTCAGTTTCCTCATCTGTAACAGGAGGACTGGTAATGGCATATAACTCTGATAGACAATGGGGAGATTAAATAAATCTGCCACATAGAGCACTTTGCACAGTTCCCAACATGTAGTAAAAAGTTCATAAATGTAAGAGACAATTAATAATAATGAATGAAGACGGTTCTATCATTGTTAGTATAAACGTAGCCTCTAAAGATCTAAGGTGCCTGGACTGCAAGGACAAATGTGTTTTCTACTGAGCAGGGGAAGCAGGGGTAGTGGGTGCTATCGCCAAGCAGATGCTGAACCCAACGTGACAGGTTGTTGATTTTCCAAGCCAAGAGACCCTGGGCCGATAAGAAGAAGGTTGGATAGGAAAGATGAAAGGGTACAAAATTAAAATATTCCCAGTCTAGGATGAGAAACAAATTGACAGGGAGACTCAAGGCAGGATGGATTTTCTGAGGATATGAAATCACCTAGATATCAGAGATTTGGAGGAAGGAAAAGCAACTGACTTTTACTGAGCATCTACTGTATTCTTGGTGCTGCATATTTTATGTAAGTCGTCTGATTCTGTCCAAGAAGAATGTTGTGATAAAAGTTCTTGCCCCATAGGGCAGACAAGGAAAAGGATCAGAAAGTCTCTAACCTGGAGCCCCTTTGTGACTCCAGAATATTCTAGTGGTGTGTACTTTTGGTAAGCAGCCTCAGTTTACTACCATGTGTAAGGGGACAGTACAAGCTACCTAGGAGGAGGATAGGAGAGAATTACTTGCAATTCCTTGCAGTTGAGCAGGTTCTGGGGGAACTAGAAGGTTCTAAATAGGTAGCAGCTGGCATGATCTTGGAGAGGGGAGAGAATAAGAGGGGGGCGGGGGGAGTAAGAGGAGATTTGATCTCTCCTAGCTGGCAAGTGGTGATTGGTACCTAAGTCTCCTTTCAAAGCCCCTCTTCTTTCTGCCCCCAAGACGCCTTGAGGACCAGACTACCATCGCTGGGGTTCAGAGCACAACTTCACTGCAGCTACTAGGGCCATGCTCGGCCAGCTCCCAAGAATAAGAGCACAAGGGATTAACGAGGCCTTAGCTGCATCTCAGCTCTGCAAGGGTGCCGTCCGGGGCAACATTTCTAAAGACACCGGATTCCGCATACCACGTTAAAATGCAGCAGATCCTAGGAGCCAACCGCTATAAATTCTGCAGGACGGAATTTCAAGCTGATGAGCCTGGAAAAGCCAGACCCAGAAAGAGTGCTTAAAACCTATTTCCCTAATGCGTGACCCATCGAGGCGCTCCCCGGTCCTGCCGAACGCATCGGAGCCGGTCAAGGTGAGAACCCGAAGCTCAATTTCAACTTCAAGGCATTTCCAGTAAAAGGCCAGTGGAGGGGCAGCAAACAGAGCCACTCTGTGCTTCACTTCGTTTTCACGTTAAACCGCAGCCACTGCATCTCCCCTCTTTCTCACCACCCCACTCAGTCTCAGTCCTTAAAACACTGCAGAGGGGCTTCCCTGGTGGCGCAGTGGTTGCGAGTCTGCCTGCCAATGCAGGGTACACGGGTTCGAGCCCTGGTCTGGGAGGATCCCACATGCCGCAGAGCAGCTGGGCCCGTGCGCCACAATTACTGAGCCTGCGCGTCTGGAGCCTGTGCTCCGCAACAAGAGAGGCCGCGACAGTGAGAGGCCCGCGCACCCCAATGAAGAGTGGCCCCCACTTGCCGCAACTAGAGAAAGCCCTCGCACAGAAACAAGGATCCAACACAGCCATAAATTAATTAATTAATTAAAAAAAAAAAAAACACTGCAGAGCTGGCAAAGACATCCGACACCCTTGCTTGTGGTTATCTGTTCCAGTAATGCCTGAACCCCCCCGAGATCTCTGCTCCTGGGGGGAGGTTATGGAGGATCAGGACACCCCTACATCCACAGGCTAAGCACTGCTTGGGGATTTCCATTCATCACTCCACACGCTCCTCCAATCCTCTCTGAGGCAGGTAGTATTGACTCTGATTTACACAGGGGAGCATCCATTTGCCACACGAGGGAAGAACACTGCCCCGGGAGCCCATCGCTTTGGTTTTCTGGCGCCCGTCCTTACTTGCAGAAGGGCTGAGACAGTGGGTTTTTTTGGGGGGGTTGGGGGTGGAATTAATGTTTAGAAGAAAAAAATATGGAATACATAGAGAATACCGTACAGAATATTTTCTCCTGGGAAGATGCACCCTACCCTCCTACTGTCCAGGGACTAATAGGAGGCAATCCTGGAACGTGTAGATGCAAACAGCTTCTTGGTGGGGAAGCTGCCTTTTCCTTTTTAATACCATGTGATTCATTATAGCCAAACACCCAGTAATTCAATGAGGACCATGAGCTCACATTTAAAATATCAGTTTTAAAACTCCACGTTGATTTTGCTGGTAACTGTACTAGGTCCACTTTGTAGGAGGTGCAGGAATCTGCAGGAATCCAAAACCACTGGTTTTATAGCACAGGGAACTCCGCTCAATGTTATGTGGCAGCCTGGATGGGAGGGGAGTCTGGAGGAGAATGGATACATGTATATGTATGGCTGAGTCGCTTTGCTGTGCGCCTGAAACTATCACAACATTGTTCATCGGCTATACGCCAGTATAAAATTAAAAGTTTTAAAAGAATCACTGGCTTTCGTCCCAGCGCTCTCCTTGATCTTTCTGAGGACTACAGAGCGTACAGTGACAGGGTGGATTTACAGGCGTGGTCCCCAGGCCGGCAGCACCAGCATCGTTTTGTTATGAAAGCAAATTCTTGGGTCCCACCAGGACCAACTAAATCAGAAACTGCAGGAGTGAGGCTCAGGGATCTGTGCTTTCACAAGTCCTCCAGGGAATTCTGGTGCAAACACTCATCGGAGAACCACTGGTGCAGAGACGAGAGTCATGGAGTTAGGCAGACACGAGTGGACTCGGTTCCTCGCGAGCTGTGTGCCTTCGGGCCCGTCGCTTTGTTCATCTCTCTGTCCCTCCGTTTCCTCTGTTCCAGTTGGGAATAATAAGAGTACCCGCCCCATGAAGTTGTTTTCATGGGCAGCAGAGATCACGTGTTAGAGCATACAGGCAATACACACATGACATACGCACTGAACGACACACGGCTCACACTCAACACGTCCGACACACGTACATATCACACTCACACACCTGGTACAGACCCAGACACACACACACACACACACAACACATGACATACCCACACACAGCACCCATCACGCACACAAGATGCCCACGGCACATACACAACACATCCCACCCACAAAACACACACCCCAGGCATCTCTGCGCTAACTGCCTACCACAAAAGAGCCCCCCATGCTCTAGTGGCTTCAATGCTTCTGTTACATTTGGTGTGATCCTGATGTGCTCAAGGTCAAACAAGCATTTCCTGAGGTCGTGCCTGGGTTCAAGGTCACCCATGCAAACCTCCCTCTGCTCAGAAAAGTGAGTAGTTTCTCCCCACCTGGAGCGGGTCTTCACAGCCTCAGCCTGGACCATTCCCACCTCTGGGCACAAAGCTTTCCTCCCCCCTCCATGTCAGAGCTGAGCTTGAATCCACCCCACTTAGTTCTTACACCACAGGATCTTCCAAGGCCCCATCTCTCCATGGGTACCGCAGGCGGAATGTCAGTGCATTAAAGTGGCTCTGAGGACTGAAGATTATCGTGTACATAAAGAGCTTCAGTCATTTCCTGGCAAATCGTCAATCACTCATCAGTGGAAGCAGTTAGTATTTTTATTTCTGCCTTCAACACTGTCGGCAGAAATTCAAAAGGCCCCTCATGCAATCCAGACCCAAACCACTATCCCTCTCTCCTTTATTTTAGAGGCTCTGGGGTCCCTGGAGGCCTGGCCTCCGTGTCAATTAAGGTAGAAAAATCATTTGTACTTTTTACTGCAATGTTTCTCAAATGTTTCATTAGTTACTTACATTTTCAAAAATGTTTCAGAACATTCACAGTAGCCTCTGAGGAAATTTGTTAGAAATATTAAGGCTATTTTGGAGAAATACCACGATGCCAGTACCTCATTAGATACAGCTTAGAAACAAATCCCTTTACAAACACGTCTTCCTTTAAAATGTAATCTTTCTTTTAAGACATCAATCTTCAAAGTGTGTGGCCTTTGAAAGATTAAATGAAAAACGGCGTGTTGATCTTAATAGACATGAGCACTGACTTTATGAAAAGGGCATGCAGAGTTACCGTGCCCAAAAGATTACAAGTCAGAGAATTACACGGCAAGTGGGGAAGCTTCAGGAAAGGGCCGTCTGATACTGCAGGGCAGGAAGTGAGGACAGAGAAAGGATGCCAGAGCACAGCCCAGAGAGTTCCTGGGGGAAACACAGGGACCCGGAACACCCTATCAGATTGAGCTGCTTCCTCGGCTCTGAGAGAAGCAGCAGAAATGGTCCTCTGAACACCCGTAACAGCATTCATGGATACCCTTCCCTCCGGGGCAATTTTCTTCAGACAGCCATCCTAAAGAGGTAGATAACTCCAGTTTTTCTGCCTGGTCACTGCGACGAGAATCAGCTCCGTGTTCAAAGAAAACAATCTCATTAGGAATGAAAACTAGCATCTCTTCATTGGAAAGGGAGTGTCACCTACGAGGAAAGCTTCTGCCGTGCTGTAAGAACACCCCATCTGCATTAGATCCCATCTCTGGGCCTCACCTCTGAATGGGACGTAGGACCAGCCACACAGCATCTCTGAGCCTCAGTGTTCACATCTGGAATGTGGGCCAACACCCCCCTTTCAAGGCAGGATTGCTTAGGATCAAACGCGGAGAATCTCCTGGAGGTGTTCATTCCTTCTACACACCAGGATCAGGATCAAGCACACAGACCTGCTCAAAGCACCAGGGATACAGAGACAACTGGGCCATCAGAGGACACAGACCAGAAAGGAGAGAGCCAGGTCACAGCTGTGGTCCACAAGGATAGGCACCATGACATGAAGGTGCACAGAGAAGGCAAGAACGCCCAGTGGTGAAGGCCATGACCCAGCAGGGCAGCCTGCAGGAGGCTGGCCAGTCTGAGAGATGGAGACCTCAACCCCTCAGAGCTACAGGACCTCAGGCAAGACCTTAGGCTCTCTGTGCCTCAGTTTCCCCAACTGGAAATTGCTTTGGAGCTGGCAGATGATATATGTTTAATAAGTACAAACCATTAACACAAGGAAGAAAACCTAAAAACAATTTGGTGGCCATGAAGGAAAGAAATGATAACACCCTTCCCCGTAGGAGTTACTGGACCCCTGGCAGGCTGTGGGCTTCCCCAGGGTCTCCCAGTTGGCAGGAGGCAGACCGAAGGCCAGAACTCACATCTGTGATTCTCACTCATCACAGCAAACTCAGCCCCGGCCACTTGGTCCCCTGACGTTAAAAAGTATCTTCTTTCCTTCAGTGTAGAAATCAAAATGTGCTGTATACGTTTGTTTATTATTTTTCATGTCTGAAGACAACGCCAAAAGAAGCATCCCACACAGCACTGAGTCCTTATTTCCCTTGGGGTGCTGTGCCCCTCTTAAGCAGCACCTGAAAACGCAGGCATGAAGTCATGTAAGGTTTCACAACCTCGTAAAAGGATAACAGACTCGTAAACTCAGGTAGAGCCTTAAAGTACCAAAGGCAAGGAAGCACCGCTGCTGCTGGCAGCTCCCAGCATGAAGCCTCCCCTCCCTGCCAATGCTGGTGGCACTCACCCAGAAGTTAAGCATGCGACCAGAGTGGGTGGCAATTCATCTCTCCTTCCACCTCCTGAAATGCACGTACACAAATGGGCACCTAAGTGTGTGCGCGCGCGCACACACACACACACACACGCGCGCGTGCACACATAAAATGCATGTGGTGAGTTGACCTCTTGGGGAGACAGCAGGAATCACGCAAAGGGCAGCAGCTCTGACCCTGCCAAACGTGGGTCACGTGCTGACCATTTTAGGGACAACCTGGGTCACGTTAAGCCAGGTTTTTCCTCCCAGCTAAAAGTAGCGTCTATTCTGCAGTGATTTTTTTTGCAGATTGACACTAATGGATATTTTTCCGGTAACATTATGGGCGCTCAATAAGTAGTGGATAATGCTAATATAAGAATAACTAATAATAATAATAGGAGGTTACACATAGCAAAGACAAGCTTAAGCACCCAAAGAAGTTCACCCTGGAAGCGGGGGGACCAGCAGGAGAACCTGGGCTGAGCTGGGCAGACAGCACGCTGAGCCACCAGGGGAAGGCCTGGGTGGTGTCCAGGGCCAGCTCTCAGGACCCAGGGCTTGGGGGTGTTCAGGACATGGCCAAGGTTCCTGGGTTCCGGATCAAGCTCCCGACTCTCTGGGTCCTGAGGGAGACAGGAGCTGGGGAGGTGGTAACAGCATCTTCCATTCACTGAGGTGGGAGAGGCTTCAATGCAATGACAGAGAACTCAAGCCGGAGATAATGGACAGTCCCGCCTTGAATGGCCCTGATTCCCCGTGCCAGAAAGAGCACCTGCAGATGCAGAGCTCTCCCCAGAAGCTGAAGAGGGGATTCCTGCTTTGGGAGCGAGCCTGGAGTAGAGCCCTCTGTACTCCCTACAGTCTGGAGCCCGTGACTACTAAGGCTGTACATGCATTACGAAGTTTCAAGAGCATTTTGTCTGCAGGACGGCCGCCCACCCAACTCAAGCTGTGTCGTATGAAGATGTCAGCTGGTTTCGCATCGGCGGTTTCTCTGTTTAACACGTTGAGACCATCAGCTTTACCCAGGTATTACGACCTCATACGTCAAAGTGCAGAGATCCAGCAAGCCCCACAGTGGCTTCTCTGCCACCCTCATCATGCAGATGGGCAGTGGGAGGCCCAGGGGGGAAGAGCGCTGGCCACCACTGCAGAGTGGGGCGCTCAGGAACCCCGCCTCCCGATTTCTAGTCCAGTGGTCTTACGTTCCTGGTGGTCAAAGTTTTCACATCCGTGATCTCATCTGCTCATGGAAGGCGCCCCAAGAGGGAAAAAGAGCAGGGGATGGCCTCCCCGATATCTGCATAGTCACAGGGAAGGAAGTGGGCGTGACTGAGATTCATCAGGATCTCAGAAGTTTAGACCTCACGGGAAACTCAGGGATCACTTGGCTCAGCCCCTCATACTGGGGCCGAGGAAACAGAAAGTCTGAGTGGCTTTGGGGCCGTCTCGGGGTCACAGAGCCATCTGAGAGAAAAGCCAGGAAGGACCTCGGGTACCCGGGTCCTTAGAGTGTGATGCTCTGTAAGGCTTAACAACAGACAGACCCACCTGTGCTACAGGAGCAGCCTGACAGTGAGGCATGTTTAACCTCGGCGCAGCCCAAACTCTTAGCAGAAAAGTCAGGCCCTTAAGGCTTGGGGACCTTCCTGCCCTGCCAATCTGTCTTCTCTCTGTCACCCACGCCCACCAGAATCTCTGCAGGCAGCCTCATCAACGCGCTCCACCGCCTCCGAATGCGTCTTACCTTTGTGTGATCCGTTATCTCCACCACCAGGTGGCTCACCTGTCTCCTCCTTACCTGACCAGCTCCCCATGCTTAAACGTCCAACACAGCTCCCCCAGGAAGTCGTTCCTGAGCGGCCATGCCACCACCTTCCCAACACAAGCCCCCAGAATGTCGCATACATGCCACCACAGCCCTGACCAGCCTATGTTCTGGAAGTACATCCATCTTTCAGGTTACACTACGAGCTGCTTAAAGGAAGGGCAGCTACCACGTTTAGCAAAAAGCATGGCAGTGAAGAGCATGCAATAACATTTGTGGGACAAATGAGAGGAGGAATGGAATAGTACACAAATACAAGAGAAGTTCACATATAAATGGATAAGCTAATGAAGGAATGAGTTGATTACTCTTCTTTCCAAACAAATATAGAGCTTCCCTGAGCACTTGGCACCAGGCCCCTACTTAGGACTTTAAGGGTGAAATGATTCCATGGCTCTTAGTTTTAATGCAAGCTTGAGTCCCTTTTGTCCTCGGGGCAGGAAAAGAAAGGCAGCACAATCCATCTTGTTGGAGAAGATTCCAGAGAGGACCCAGCATCCAAGAGGGACACAGTGGCCGATGGTGGCTCCACTGCAGTGGACACTCTATTTATCCTTCCAGAAGCCACAGTGTAAACCGGAGAGGAGGTGGAAAGTAAGCCGCGAGGCTCCCACCCAACGAGTCGAGGCTGGCATTTCAGAGGCGCTATCTGTTTGTGCCCCGGCCGTGGAGCTTTGGGACCCGATTTTGCTGGCATCTGTCATTAGCTTCCCAAGCACGGCTATGACTCAGCCTGCGTCTGTGCTCCCACAAGGACCACCCACAAGATCTGGAAGCCCCCACTGTCAACCTTCTCACACACGGATGGCCACCCTCCTCCCAGCCACCCTTTCAGCCAAGGTAGAGAGGGAGGGACTTGAAAACGACGTGAAATGATGTTTTCTGGAGCCTCATGGGAGCTACGAGGAAAGGGACAAGCAGCCTGCCTGGGCTCTACTTTACGTAAAGATGATGCTGCAAGCTCCTCCTCCTCCAGGGCCAGGGGTACCTCCAGGGGTTGGTGCATCGCACCAGGTAAGGCTTCTATGGAGGCTTCAGCTGTTGGCTCACAGACTCACAGAGCTGCAGGGGCCTTGGGGCTTAGGAAGCCCAACTACCCATTATACAGAAGAGAAAACTGAGTCCCCAGAGTACACAGAGAGGCAGCTAGGTGCAGAGGAGGTAGCAAAGGCTGGGGCCAAACTTTCACGGCCACAAACCCTGTCCTTTATTAGTTCCTAGTTCGGTGCAGGTGCCTTTTTCTCTGACCCTCAGTGTTATCATCTATGAATAGGGCTCGTGATACCTTCCCAGCAGGGTTAGTGTGAGAAAGGGAAGCATTTACATGTAAAGTATATAAAGTACATATAGCGATATCCAGCGCTCAGAAAACACCCCAAGTAGCTGCTGCTGTTATTGACATTATTTTTAAAGTGACAACAGACACTCAATGAACAGTAAATGAGAGAAACAATAAGCCTTTCACTCATAGTTAGAAATATTCTCCCTTAAAATGAAAGGAGGGGGTTCGTTTCATATTTAACCTTTCCTTGAAAACTGCCCTGCAGGCATGGTCCAGCAAGAAGGCATCCCGGGACGATGGAGAGGAATCCAAGAGGAGATCTGATGGATGGAGAGGATGGGAAGAGGGGGATGCAGACATTAGTCTGGCCTGGATGCATCCACCATCAAAGGGGCAGGGGGGGAATCACAGGACTGGCAAAGTTCATTCATTTGCATGACCACCAAGAGTGACTCCATTCCTCCCAACCATGAAAACGCCCCTTTCTGTGCTGTCATCTACTGATCTAGGTGCCAGTGAGGCCAAGCATCTTCTCCAGCATAAACAATGCCTTCGGCTCGGACCCAGGAGCCCTGAAACCCCGAGGTACCCAGAGTCCATTCTGTTACCTGGGCTTTCCACTCAGAGTCGCTAAAGCCAGACATGCTTTGGGCCGGATCCCAAATCCAATGCCTATTTCTCTGTAACCTCAAGGCCAGTGGCTTAATATGGTTGGACCTCAGTCCTCATATATGATGAGACATAAATGCAATTGGACCCAGAGCGAGCATTCATATTAGCTGACGTTTAGGTTGATGGGACCCTGAGTACTTTCTAATTTTCCCATTTATTCATATTAATCATTTATACAAATGAGAAAGGGGTGTATCAGAGCAAAGAGGTAATGGAAGGCACAGAGGTAAAACTTCTGGAACCCCATGATACTGAAGGCCTCCCCGTTTATTTCATTTAATCTTTAAAATTCAATGTGAAAGGTCATGAAAATAACACTTTTGGGGAGGGGAGGGTGAGAGGTAATTAATGTTAAAGGAAGGCAACCTCAGTGACCTAATCTCTGTATGATTCTTTTTGAAATACTGATTTTTAATTTCTTGAAAGGTAATAGATACGTTTGTTGGTTTGTTCCTTCCTTCTGTCAAAACTCCCTCCAACACTTTCTAGAAATGCTGTTCCAATCAAGCTGGCTCCTCGCATTTAGCAAAGAAGACCGTGATTGTCCTCTTTGCCTGGATGTCCACTCTCCTTGGTGTCCATTCTCCCGGCACTGCCTTTGTCCCCCCCCCCCAATCTCTTCACAGCCACCTGGAGGTCCACCTCCTCTATCCGTCACGCCTTTCCAAGCTCTATGGCTCACCCTGTCCTCCCCTGTTTTGGAAAGTCTGTGCTCACTGTTGTTCAACCGACGTGTCCTGTCTGGTCAGGATGCCCCAGGCACTGTACTAGGAGCTAGGGACACAGACATGAGCCATATGGACACGATCTCAGCCTCACACAGCCCAAGGGCCAGCTCTCGGCGTGAGTGTCTGTGTCAGCAACAGTCACCCTCGCATGGTCAAGTTCAGCTGGATGCCTGGCACAAACCAGGCTGGGCCTATACACCCACCTCTCCCCCGGCCGACAGCCGTCTGCAACTAACACTGTTTCCTCCTCTCCCATCCGGGAGGCTGGATTGCCCAGGGGTTACCCGGCCCTCACTGGTTCCGTTCATTTATGTAGTTAGTCATACTGACCAGATGCCCCGTGGACCTACGCCGCACCGGGCCTCCAGCGTGGCGCCTAGGGATCCAACCAGGGAGCAGGAGTTACAGTCACGGCCTCCGGCCAGCAGTTCAGGGTCTCACGAGGGGGCCAGGCAGGCAAAGGCTCTACTGGGACGGGGCGCGGCTGCAGCGGGGGTGTGGTGGCCTGCTCCTGGGCGCAGCAGGCGGAGAGAGACGGGGTAAAGGGGCGCATGCGTGTGTGTAAGTGTGTGCGTGTGCGTGTGTGCAGCTCAGGGCGGGGGGAAGTACGGGAGTATGAAGGGAACCTCAGGGAAGGCCTCAGAAGCCCCGCCGTCTCCCCCCCGAGGTACACGTATGTATTCTACGCTGAAGCTGGCCGCTGGTCCCCTCCTCCACCACTGCTTCCCTCGACTCTCAGCCGGAGGACACCAGCCTCCACGCTGGTGTCCCTGCTTCTCTTACGGTCGGGCCCCTCCCTGCGGGGTCCCTTCTCCACTCAGCAGCACAGGAACGACGGTCGTGACGGGGGTGGGGGTAACCTCACCCACATCATCACCTTCTGATGGCCTTTCACCTCCTGGGTTAAAGCCACACGGCGTCCCCATGACCAGCGTGGCTCTACCTTGGATGGCCCGCCTCCCTCAAGATGCCCCGCGTACGGGCCCCTCACTGTCCCTTCACATAGTCCTGCAGGTTACGTGAAGCCTTGGCCTGGGTCTCCCAGTGGCCTCAAAGGCGCTCTCTGAAGACTTCCCAGCACCGGTCCTCCGTTTTCCACCTGGTCTCAGCCCAGCTGTCATTTCCTCAACAAGCCTTTATTTCCCCCTCCTCACGGTTCCTTTCTAGTACCACCCTCTTCGAGGATATTTGGAGAATCAACTACCCTATGGAATTCTTTACTTGCTTAATTTCTAGATCACCCTCTCAAAATGTCACCTCCAGGGGCTCAGACCCTCCTCGATTCCTGGGCTGCTGTATCCCAGTGGACAGCAAAGGGCCTGACCCAGAGACAGCACTTCATACATATCTGTTGATGAACTAAAGGTTAAAATTCAGCCAAGTCCTGAAGAAAGTACAGGATTTAGGAGTGGAGGGTTGAGATGGGGCATATTTAAAGCAAAGAGGATCACGGATGTGCGGGGGAAGGAAGCAAAACTTTCCGGACAACTGTGATTGATGCTGGATACTTCATCATTTGCTATCATTTAATCTTCAACCCCAAACCTAACAGATCAGTATAAAAATGCCCACGTTTTGGGCTTCCCTGGTGGCACAGTGGTTAAGAATCTGCCTGCCAATGCAGGGGACACGGCTTCGAGCCCTGGTCTGGGAAGATCCCACATGCCGCGGAGCAGCTGGGCCCGTGAGCCACAACTACTGAGCCTGCGCGTCTGGAGCCCGTGCTCCGCAACAAGAGAGGCCACGACAGTGAGAGACCCACGCACCGCGATGAAGAGTGCCCCCCACTCGCCACAACTAGAGAAAGCCCTTGCACAGAAACGAAGACCCAACACAGCCATACATAAATAAATAAATAAATAAATAAATAAAAATTAAAAAAAAAAATGCCCACGTGTTTGTGAGAGGAACTGATGCTGCAGAAGGCGGCTGTAGCTACCGAAGACCACTCGGCTGATAAACGTCACGATGATTGTACACAGCACGGACTGGGTGGAGTCCTCGGCCAGTGAGGAAGGGATGACAAGCCGCTTGGGAAATGGGAATCAGGGTTGTGCTGGGGACACCGGGCACACAGGGAGTAAGGCTGGAAGGTAAGACCCTGAAGGAAAAAAAAACAATGCAAGAGCTGGCAGCGTCAAGGATTTGGGTAGCTGCCTCCAAGTGTGATACAGAACAAACTTGAAATGGCAACCTGCACACCGGCTTGGATATTAATCTTTATAAAATGACGATGACAACCTGTTTTTTGGGACGTGAGTTAATCATGAGCTTATGATTTTTAATTTTTAAAAACAATCTTCCCTTTATAAATGTCTCAGCCACGCCTGCTCAGACCCCCTGTGTGGTCATGATGAGATCCCTGGTTCATTCAATCATTCATACTGCAAATACTGATAGTAACTCAAGGCTTAGTGTCAGCAATGGTAGTAGCTACCAGGGAGACATGAATGCATAAGTCAGGAGTTCAAGAAAGGGAGATAAGACAACAGATAATTATTGTGCGCTACAGTCCGTGCTATAAGGGGACTGTACAGGAAGCCTGTCCCAGGACCATGGAGGTGGTCCATCACTACCTCATCTGTGTAGGAGGTGGAGGGGGAGGGGAATGGAGAGTACGGAACAGGACCCACACCTGTGAAGCCTGAGCACTGTGAAATGCAATCGCTAAGGCGACCATCTCCCACTTAACCTGACATATTTAACCACATACAAAGTGTTGCCTGACATTCAAGAATGAAGAAGGACAAATAGTAAACAGTTCACACAAACATTATGCTTGATTAGACAAGATAAGCATGACAGAGGTGGCCAGGCAGGCAGTGAAGGGGTGGCCCCAGAACCGGACTCTCTAAGTCCTGCCCCCAAAGGGCCACACCCAGCTGGGGCCCAGGCCTCTCGGGGTCTGAACCTCTGTTCCTCGGTGCAGCCTCCCACAGGCCCCGACTCCCAGCGCTGCTCAGACCCCGGGATGCAGAGGCCTCCTCGGGTGCTGTGGGTTGGGGACAGGGGAGTCTGGCCAGGAGCAGAGCTTTGGGGAGAGAGACAGACAGAGAGAAAGAGGAGAAAATGCAGTCTGGGGTATGTCTGCCTCTCCACCCCACCCCCATCCTCTCCCTTCTCCTTTTACCTGTTCTCCCCCCAGCCCAGCAGCGGGAGGGCAGAGATGAAATGGGCGAAGCTGCCAAATGGAGCCCCTCAAAGTGTCCCCTGAGACTCTGACCAGGTCACACCCGCCAGCTGGAAGGCTGCCCCTGCTTCCTGGGGCTCCCGCCGCGTGCCAGACCCAGGTGGGCTCTCCCAAACCACGACCCCACTTAACCTAAACACCCCCCTGTGAGGAGGTGCCGTTATTACCCCATTCCACAGAGGGGGTAACTGAGGCTCCGGGGAGGTGTGACCTACCCAGTGTCAGAGAGTAAGCGATGGAGCTGTGAACCACTGTCACTCAAGCCCCCCTTATTATCTTTCCCCAAAACTCCTAGAATACCCCCCAGGTGGTCACCTGCCTCCTCCATTCTCCACCCAGAAGCCAGAAGGTCTATTGAGATGGAAATGGACTCATACAATTCCTACGCTATAAACCCCCATTGGCTTCCCTTCACCCTTTAAGTAAAATCAAGTCCCTCCAAAGACGTACAAATGGCCCACAAGCACATGTGCAAGGCTCAACGTCATCAATCACTGCAGAAATACAAATCAAAATCACGAGATCACATCCACAATGAGATCCCATCCACGAGGACGGCTATAATAAACAAACAAATAAGTAAATAACTGAAAATAAGCACTGGCAATAATTTGGAGAAATTGGAGCCCATGTCCATTGCTGGTGGGAATATAAAATGATACAGTCACTGGGGAACACAGTTTGGGAGTTCCTTCCAGAGATAACATAGAATTACCACATGATCCAGCAATTCCACTCCTGGGTACATAACCCCCAAAATCGAACACGGGTGGTTCAAGCAAAAATTTGAACACGAATGTTCACAGCAGAATTACTCACGATAATCGAAAGATGGAAACGAATGAAATTTCCATCAGTTCATAAATGGGTAAACAAATGCAAATGTGTTATACAATGGAATATTATTCAGTCATAAAGAGGAACGCAGTACTGACATACACAGCAACGTGGACAAACCATAAAATATTGTGCAAAGTGAAAGAAGCCAGACACAAAAGCCCCCATATTATATAATTTCTCAGCCACTTTGTGTGTGTGTGTGTGTGTGTGTTGAGCACTGCAATATTCCAGCGTGCAGAGAGATGAAAAAGAGAGGTGAGAAGCGGGGGAGGGGAGGAGGTGGCCGTGTGTAGATCTGCTTTTTCCTTTCCGTCTCCTTCCACAGCGCTTACAGTGGGGCGGGAGCACAGCTAAGAACCGGGGATGTCAAGTAAGTCACGTGGAAACTCTGCCCTTCAGAAATTCACACTTTGAGAAGGAAGACAGAGAAGCAACTGTGTGATCGCTATGACACTGCAAATGCTACCCAGGGAAACAGAGGTTTCTGGACACAGGGAAGAAGCATCACCCTCAGAGCAACTTTCCACGGATCTGGACCCTCCATCAGGGGTCTGGAAGGATGAGAAGGGGCTTGGGAGTCTTGGGGGCAGCGGAAGACCACTCCAGAACCACGGAGCCAAAAGCTCCCATGCCACCACCCCTCCCCACTCCCCTGCACTCCTGCAACCCCCCCTTCCTCTCCCAAGCTAGGCTCCTTCTTTCTGGTCTTGGATCCACAGGTATTTGTGAAATGCTGGTTGGCCAGGTGCCTTCCAGTGAGTATTCCACTGTCTGCATGTCATCACTCCCATTTTACAGATGAAGGCCTAGAGGTCGGGACTACCCCAAGACGGGGCTCTACCTCAACCCACCCCCAGCACCAGCTCCCTTCCCCACCCCGTCAATGTCTTTCAACCTGCCAGCATCACAGAGACCCCACTGATTTCCAGAACATTCAAGCCAGTTCATAGTTCTCACCTCCCTATCTCTGCACCAACTCTTCCTCTGCCTTGACCTAACCTCACCCACCCTTCGACCTCCCAGTTTTCCCTCAAGAAGAATTTACATGCCAGCTGCCCTTTGAAATCAAGCAGGCTAGCCACTTGGCCCTCGGTCCCTGCCCTGCTTCAGTCAGATCCCCTCTTACTCATTACCGCTGTATTATAATGACTCCAACAGCTAATATTTACCCACTGCTCTCCGGGTGTCAGGCCCCATTCTAAGATTTTTTTATGTAATTAATTTAATCCTCCCAACAAACCCATTGGTAAATACTATTACGATCATTCCCATTTTACAGAGGAGACACAGGTTAAGCAACTTGCCTGAGGGTCACACAGCTAAATGAAAAGCACAGCCTGGATTACAATCAAGGCAGTGTGCCTGTGGTCCCGGCTTCTTGCTCAGGGCCTCTAGCAGTAACTGCACAGGAAGGAAGGATGTTCACCTGTCTGACCCAGCACCTAGCCCTGGAGGCAGAGCAGGATGTGGGGTGAATAGGCCTGGATATTCATTCGTTCACAGGGAGCTGGATGGCACATGGAAACCACCTTGCAGAGTCACACATTCAAATGCAGTTTGGAATGTAAGCCTCTCACTTGAATAAATATTTGCCCTTCTCGTCTTTGCAACAGTCTTTGCAAACTGCTCTTTCATCTTCTGGCCCCCAGCCCAGGAACCCCTCTCACTCATTCTAGCTTCTACGCCCGACTTGCATGTACCTCCAGGCCTGCCTCAGGGAACTCTCTAGGCCAGAAGACTCAGTAGCACTTCGCTATGTGTGAAGACACTAGTTAAGTGGAGTAATTCACTAAATTACTAAAGTGTGCTTGAAGCCAACAATGGGGGGGGGGCGGAGCAGGGAGGAGAAGGCATTGGAAAGCAGGAGGGGAATAAACCCTGCGAGCGTCTATTTGTGGCAAGCGCCTCATCCTTCTGGAACTCGGGGTCACTGTGACCACTCCCCATTATCCTGTCCACCTCTCCCCTCCCCCTCAAAGTCACAGAGCCAAGTTACTCTAATGTCCACTGGCATGAGATTTTTCTGAGCCAAACAGGAAAAGAACAGTGTTTTAGAATTAGACCTGAGTTTGAATCCCTCCACTTTTTAGGTCACTTTGTGACCTTAGGAAAATAACCTAACATCTTCCAAGCTTCTAGGTTTTTATCTGTAAAATGGGTCTGGGGGGAATTAAATCAGCACAAGACAGTCCTGGCACAAGCAAGGGACAGTGTGCTAAGCATTGCTTTCTCTTCCCTGTGCCACCCTCTCTACCCCTCTTTTCTCCTCTCCAGACCTCTGGAAAGGATTTCAAAACTACCTCCCAGACTATGCTCTGAAAATATTCTTTAATAGATGTTTCTTCCCTAAAGAATCTCTCGGTTGAATAAATTTGGGAATCACCGGATTACACAAGGTTAATCCTTGACCCTGAAGGACTTCTCACGATTTTTTACATGCTGATACTTGGTGTAAAGTCTTGTAGGCGGAGGGACTATGACGCTGATTTAATCAGTCCAAAAAAAAAACATTTCAAGGGGATTCCCTGGTGGCGCAGTGGTTGAGAATCTGCCTGCCGATGCAGGGGACACGGGTTCGAGCCCTGGTCTGGGAGGATCCCACATGCCGCGGAGCAACTCGGCCCGTGAGCCACAATTGCTGAGCCTGCGCGTCTGGAGCCTGTGCTCCGCAACGAGAGAGGCCGCGATAGTGAGAGGCCCGTGCACCGCGATGAAGAGTGGCCCCCACTTGCTGCAACTAGAGAAAGCCCTCGCACAGAAACGAAGACCCAACACAGCCAAAAATAAATAAATAAATTTATAAAAAAAAAAAACATTTCGAGAGTGTGCTGCGTGCCGTGAACATTGTTATCTGTGAACGATGAACTTACTTCCTGAAACTTAGCTTACAGGCTGGAGGGGTAGATTCACTAGCAGAAAATCCCCTTTTGCCTGAAAGGATAATTATGATTTCAGTGCGGGGACCTCTGCATGGGAGTGGAGCCTTAGTGGGTAGCGCCAGGCTGGAACCTCCAGGCCGTTTACTTTCCAGCCCCTACTGAGCACATGCTTGGCATCTCCCCTCCCTCAACCCATCCTTTGTTCCTTTGCATTATGTCTTTGTGTGCCTCTCGGAGTCTCTGATGTCCTGGGGAGCAGGTCAGAGTGTGAGACAAAATAAGTATCTACATGACAGCTGAAAGGATGGATGGAGGGAGGGAGGGATGGATGGATGGATGGATGGGCGGATGGATGGATGGACGGATGGAGAGACAGACAGAATGATACAAGAGTCAAAGTGCTAATCAAGGACTCACACCACCCATACTGGAAGCTGGATCTTCCATGAGCACACATATGCCTGTGACTCAGTCTCTTCATTTATGAAATGGTTGGTTGGGCCAGATCAGGCCAGGCAGGTGACCTGCACGAGTCAATGGAGACCGCGGGTCATGTGACGGGCCAGAGAACAGCACCCCTGAGCCCCAGTGATGGTGGCCTTTGAGCAAAGTAGGCCTGGAGCCGCCCGATCTATTTTCCAACAGAAGACAGACATCTTATTTACTAGGTGAAATCTCCTGATATCAACAGTTGGAGGTGAATTTAGTAATTTTCAAAACCATCTGCCGTCCAGACAAAGCCCGTATGTGGAGTGTGTGTCCCAGGGGACCCCAGCTCATGCGATGTGGACCAGAGAGTCGTGAGCTAGTCTTTATTCAACGGCTGCCGTGGGTCAGGCATCTATGTGCTTTACCACATCATCCCACTCAATCTCCCATCAGTTCTGGGAGTGGCTGCAATCATTATCCCCACTTGACAGATGAGGGGATAGAGGCTCAAGGAGACTAAGTAACTTGCCCACCGTCAGAGAACAGGGTCGGAGCTGGGGGACCTTGGGTGCCCTCCTTCTGTGAATGGCACACTCCCATGGTGCCCCTGTCATGTTCCCTGCGCTTGGCACTGGCTCTCACTCATCCCCACGGGAGCCCTGAGAGGGTCAGGGTTCCAACTTTACCCAGCTCACTGAGGTTCAGTGAGGGCCCAGGGCCCATGACTGGTGGAGACAGATCCCAACTCACGTCTGTGCAACTGGAAACAGCAGGGCTGGAGTTAGGCCGCTGGCTGTGCACACCCGAGGAAGCTGGTACTTCATGCAATTTCCTGAGAGATGGGGGAGGAGGGCACATACAGCCGTTTAAGGCAAATCGTTTAATAGCCTGGGTACAATGAGGTCACTGTGTCCCTTCTCAAGACCTTCATTTTCCTCTATTTCTCTGCCCTTTCCACCCCACTCTTTCTAAATCACCCCCACTGACCCAGCAGGACATTCCTGACGTAGTTAGTTAATGCCTTTGCCTTTCTCTGTGCGCCCGTATCTGGGAGGGAAACATGCCCTGAATCCCAAGTGTTATTTATCTAATAAGACTGCAGTTACCTTAATTATGTTTCAATGTCTCCACTTGTCCTAGAAATCTGCCTTCACAGCCCCACCATTATCTCTGCTCTCTAGCCCCCGTCATGGTCTCTGAGGAATTCCCTGCAGAACTGCCAGCCCCAAAATAGAAGCCTGGCAGGGAGACGGCACACCTGCTGGGTTAGCCTGGAAGGTCTTCTCCTTCTTCTATCCCATTGCAGATGTGCTCCACTCTGGGCCAGGCAGAGCCTCGGAAGCCAAAGGAACTCTAGGGGAGGCGGGGAAACTGAGGGTCAGACACACCTGAGTTTGCACCCAGGCTCTGCCACTCACCACCTGGGTGGCCTTGGTGCCACCACCTGACCTCGCCGGGATGCGGTCCCATTGGATTGCAGGGTTTGGATCTGGGCAGGTATGAGGAGGAATCTCATCTTCCCTGGTCTCAGGTGGGTCTCCTTGGGCACAGGTCTCATTTGCTCAGCAAACATTTACTGAGTGCACATTATGTGCCAAACAGTGTGCTTGGCGCTGGACATTTGAACATGAAAGCAAAGTATGGGTCCCTGTGCTTTGTGGGGAGAAAGGAGGAAAATCCTGACTCACAAAGACCTTGATTTTAACCACTCTGCTGCTGAACAAAGATACAAGTTTCGGCAGATTATTTAACTCTGTTGCGCCCCATTTTCATTATCTGCAAAATGAGAACAATAGTTACCTTTTTCTTTATGTCTCTGAGGATTAAAATAATACAGGCAAAATCCCCACCGCAGTCTCTGGGTCACAGCTAGCGCTCCACAAATCAAGGCAGTCACTCTACTGGTTTCCTACAGACAGGATGCCGCGGGGCATCAGGGCTGCAATGTCAGCATCCCTGGAGTAAATTCATGCCATTTATTTTCGTTTATGGACCTCAGTTTACCCATCTGTGCGAAGGAAGGGCAACTCTGCTTCCTGAAAAGAGCACAGGCTTTGGGGACAGACTTGCACCAGAAGGCCAGCTCTGCCCCTTACTGGTGGTGTGGCCTTGGGTTCTGGGACCTCTGTGGGCTCTCTAAGCCCTGTGTGCGCCCTTGACCATGTGTCCATAAGGTAAGCACGTTTGCCAGATGTGGCAGGCTCCATTATCATTGACAGTGAATAAAGGAGAGAAAGGGATAAAATGAGAAGACTGACAGCCACTTCCCAGCTCTGCTATAAAGACCATATGAAATAGTCTATTCTTGATTGTGTTCTGGCTGCATCTCACCTACTGAGTCCCCAGGACCCGGGGACGGGGTGGGGAGGATGAAGAGGGGACTAGGGCATGAGCAGATTCACCGTGTCCTTTCTCCCCAGGACCCGGGGATGGGGTGGGGAGGACGAAGAGGGGACTAGGGCATGAGCAGATTCTCCGTGTCCTTTCTCCCCAGGACCCGGGGATGGGGTGGGGAGGATGAAGAGGGGACTAGGGCATGAGCAGATTCACCGTGTCCTTTCTCCCCAGGACCCTGGGATGGGGTGGGGAGGATGAAGAGGAGACTAGGGCGTGAGCAGATTCTCCATGTCCTTTCTCCCCAGGACCCGGGGATGGGGTGGGGAGGATGAAGAGGGGACTAGGGCGTGAGCAGGTTCACCGTGTCCTTTCTCCCCAGCATCCAGCACAAGCTCTTAGATACTGTTAGTGAAGTCTCCATAAATATTATGTCTATGGATGCCCTCATTTATTTATTCAAACCTCACAGCAACTTTGTGCATAACAATTATTGTCGTGGGGAAATTGAGGTCCCTGGCAGAAGTGCAGACTGGAACACAGATTTTTCCCCACAAGCTTCCACTCTGCCTGCCTCGCCACACACGGGAAAACCTCACCCGGAGCTGCAGGTGCACTGACTCAGCTCGCCCTGTTTCCCCATCCAGAGAGCATCAAGGAGCCCATGCAGGACAGAGCCCATCCGGCTGCCCTCTCCCTGGACCTATCCCCAGCCAGCACCTACTGCCACTCCAAAGGACGTGCACGCCCCTTGCATTTATCCATAGGATGATTCATTCAGTCACATAACTGGAGGACCCACAGAAACAAACTAAACATGTATCAAAAGAGGTTTCCTTGACTGTCTTGCCCCAGATCCCAGCTACCTTGTGCCGGAGCTGGGGTGTGCAGTCCCCTAGTTTGGAGAGCAGAGCGGTTGATCACCTGACAGAGAATCACCCCCGATCCTGAGCTGCTCAAGAATCAGTGAACTATTTCAGTAGATTCAGATCCCACAGGCATCTGTGATCCTGTACGGGGCCCCGGTTCTGTGACAGTCTGGAGCCAGAAGCCAGCGTGGAAAGCCCTATGACGGGGATGAATCTCGAAAACGTTAAAGCCAGACACAAAAGGTCATGTACTGTATGATTCCGCTCATAAGAACTGTTCAGAACAGGTATATCCATAGAAACAGCAGTGTGAGGCTTCCAGGGACTGGGGAGAAAAGTGCTGGTGAGTGACGCTAAATGAGTACGGGGTATCCTTTTCAGGTGATGACAATGCTTTGGAACTAGATAAAGGTGATGGTCGCACGACACTGTGAATGTGCTAAATGTCGCTGAATTGTACACTTCAAGTTTATGTAAAGTTTATGTCATGTGAATTTTACCTCAATTTAAAAAATACCATTTCCAATATTACACACGCTTGCATTGTGCTACTCGCCTATCCCATAGCTCAGTAAAAACTATTTCATTCTGAAAAAAATTAACTCAAGATTTTCTGATGTCAGCGTTGACTTCAAGGCTGCCTGCCCCTTCTGGGTTCCTCTTCTTGGTTTAGATTCCACAGATTTAAGTCTCCTTCTCCCACAGGACAGAGCTTCAAGAGCTTGACATCAGAGCTCATGTCCCCAGAACATTTTCCCCTGAAGATGGCACATGCTGGGGTCTTTCATCCCCAGACAAGAAAGAGACGTGTCACCCCCTGCTCATCGCGGCCCCAAGATGCCTTCTGGACCAGGCAGGGTGGCCAGCTCCCTCCCCCGGACACTGCATCTATTCTCAGAGCCTAAGGAAGTGCCCACCAGCCTCTGGCACCTCTGCCCATCCTCGGCCTGGTGACGGGGCTCTCCTGGGGCTCAGAATGCCCCTCTCCCTCAGCTCCGGATAACGCAAGACTCAGCGCGAGGTTCTGCGCCTCCGCCCGTCAAGGACTGTATGACGCTCGGTCAGCTACTTCACACCTTCCGTAAAACGGGGAAGGGCCACCATCCAGCACCCACCAGGGCTGCCAGCAGTCACGACACAGACACTCCAGAGTGTGGGCTCCTTGGGTCCACACAGATGAAAGCACCCAAGGGAGAGAAGAGGCACTGATTGGATTATCAAGGGTATGAGGTGGATCTGTAGCCAAAAAGATGCTGCTGAAAATAGTAGTTCTCCCATGGGTGATTTCCCATTAAATCTGCTCAGCTTACACGTTGAAACCTGGCTACCTTGCTTCCCCGCCCTTGCAGGCCTCAGGTAACTAGGAACGGACACTCTCAGTGCGTCGACAAGTGAGCCATAAGTTTTCTTAGAAATGAACCAAGTTCGGAGACCCCAGAGGGAGGGGTCCAGCTCATCAACCTGCAGACCCAACCTCAGGGTGTGGAGTGAAGGCTTGATTTGGGGATAATGCAGACATCAGAGGGTCCTGCAGGTGGGGTGGGAGAGCGGGTGGTGTGGGGAGCAAAGAAGGGGTGGAGGACATTCCCCCAAAGCGCGGGATCTTTCATTCATTTTAAGGCAACGTGTTACCATAATTATTTTAAGTGTGTGATGAAAAGTTTTTTGAAGCAGCCATGCAAAATATGCTATTGAGACGTCGGCACTCAGACCCCAAGAGAAAATAGTAAAAATGCTTTGTACTCAGTCCTCAGCCCTACCTGGCCCGGCCTCCAGCCTCTACTTCCCTTAATACATCATCTGGTAAATTCCTTGGCGGACTCTTGCTCAAAGATAGACTAGGAGAACAGTATGCACTTTCTTACTAGAACTTGAACCCAGGTCCTCCAAGACTATGGGACAGTTCATTCTACCATACTACCTTGCTGTGGATATTTGGTCTCAATCTCCTCATTAATAAAAGAATAACAGGAGCAATAATAATATATTTTTAAAGACACACCGAGTTAGGACTCATTGCTTAACATCATCTTTATGAACCCATGTGTCCTTATTTTCCAGGGAATGTCCCAGTTGACGTCTACTGTCCAGCAGAATTATTAACAGGTCCTCACTCACGCTCAGAAGTGGCCGGATATGAAGAAGACATCATCGTGTCCGTAGCAAATCTCTAAGACGTGCCTCATGAGTGCCACCCATTTACACAGGAAGCAACGGAGGCTCAGAAAGATGAATTATTTCAGCTAAGTGCCAGAGCAGGATTCAGTCTAGTTTGTCCAAAATAGAGGCTGAGTTCTAATCTCTCCCCAGTCATTTCCTCTCAACATGAGTGGCTTTCAGAGAGTAGCCCTGTAACCCCAGGGCAGGGGAGAGGCATTTCTTAGAACCCATCAAGGGAATTTAGGCTAACCAAGTGGGTGGAGCTCAAAGGTTCTCGCACCCCTCCTGTCAGCAGACCAAGCCTCTTCTATTTTACAGAGGGGGCGGGAGGGCCTCTGTAGGAGTTCCTTGGGGGAAAAAAAGTCTATTATTTAAAAAACTAAACAAAATTTCAACTTTGTATCACCAGGACCTGGAACAAGGCTGGGCACACCGGGTCCCCAGTAAACACTTATTGAATGAATGAATGAATGAACTATAATCAATACCTAATATCTTCCCAGGCTGATGGCTACTTTGAACATGACTTGCACAGACTTCCTGGTGAGCAATTACGTTCATGGTAAAATTCACTGCCAAAATATTCAAGTCAGAATCATCCAACCCCATCTGCAGAGGGCATCACATGGAAATACAACAAAAAGTCCTAATTACACAAGGAATCCTTGAGCTCATCTGACCTTGTAGGTAAAAAGTGTACCCTCGGCAAGGTTATAAAGCAAAACCATGAATATACATCATTACCCACTGAAACTACCTAGCAAACCACATACTTTTTATTTTCTCCTGAAAATCGGCCTTTACTTGGCATGCATCCTCTCTGACTCCCCAGTGCCTGGATGTGCCTCATTATATTTATCCAGGGCATAGATAATCCCTCGTTGGCTTACTGGTCTTCCCCATCCGGCCAGAAGCCCCAAGAACTTGGTTTTATTCATATCTATTTTCCAGGGGCCCTGCAGAGTACTTAGCACCGTGTAAAGATTCAATAAATATCAGACGGGTGGATGGATGTTTGGGGCGAAAGAGTCGCCCCTGTGCTGGCTCTCTCTGGAATGTGGGCTTCGGGTGTTCTGGAATAATAGCAACACTTGGCTGGGATTCTGCTTGAGGTCAAAAGGAAGCCTGACTAATAGTGAAGCCAAAGATACCCCAGCTCCGATGGGCCTCAAGGAGACACGGATGTCCCAGACTGGGAGACGTAAGGCAAATCATGCCGCCACTTACCCAGGGCCCTGCCTAGAATGACGTGCTGCCGAATACGAGTTCTGGAATGGCTGGGGGGTAGGACGCAGTCCCAGGGATCAGAGAGCAGGTGGTAGACTTGAAGCCTGGCCATTTCCGTACGGCTGACGTGTCTCCCTGGTTTATCCCAGCCTCACCTGCCACCCACCACCTCTGGATGGAAGTGGGAGAAAGGGAAGAATGAGAGGAGGAGGACTGGGAGAGAGGAGCCGGGGAAAAGTAGGTCAGACGCCTACTGTTCCAGCAGAACCCAAATGTGGAAAGGAGGCTTCCAACCTGAGGAATCCTCTCTGATTCCTTAGCACACCGCTGCTCAGCCCTTGTTTAAACCCATCCGAGACCAGCGACTTTCTACCCTCCAAGGTCGCCATTGCCGTTTTCTCCTTGGGCTACCCACAGCCTCACTCCACACTTAGGGGCAGTGATTCCTTCCCCTAATTTTAGACACCTCCGTATCCCATATTCTAAGATGCCCTGGACGTGGGTCCACGTTCCAAGAAGACGTAATGTTTGAGAAATGCTGTCTTAGATGAAGAATTGAAATACTGGCAGACTATGTGCAGTTTATCGTCAAAAGTCTGGTGACTTTGTGGAAACCAAACCACCAACCATCTCAAGACCTCTGACAGGATTGCACAGTGCTGTCTGCTGAGCAAGCAAGTTGGCAATTTAGGAAACTCACAAAATGTTTGAGGTTCAAAGGAAGATCCCTTAGGGATCATCTAATTGAGCATATTTTTTACAAAAGTTGAGCCTAGACACTCTTTTATATGAAATATTCATTGGTGTTATATCAAAAGAGGTTTCCGTGCTCAACCAAGCTTAGGAGAAACTGGGTTAAGCAGATGTCAAGGCTGCAGGACTTCTCAGAGCCTTTGAGAGGATAGTTTCCTCTATGACACTCCAAGCAAATCTAGTAGAGTATCTCTCTACCTTCCCTGATTATGATATTCTTATTTTTGTGGGTTATTGTCTGGACTGATAGGCTACGGTCCACTCTCTGAGAAAAGCTAATATGATCAAATTCCTCCTATTAAAGATAAGGAAATTCTCATTTACCAGCTCTGCAACCTTGAGCACATCACTGAAACTTTTTTTTTTTTTTTAATTTTTTTTTTTTTAATTGTATAGCTACTTTATTTATTTATTTATTTATTTTTGGCTGTGTTGGGTCTTCGGTTCGTGCGAGGGCTTTCTCTAGTTGCGGCAAGTGGGGGCCACTCTTCATCGCGGTGCGGGGACCGCTCTTCATCGCGGTGCGCGGGCCTTTCACTATCGCGGCCCCTCCCATTGCGGGGCACAGGCTCCAGACGCGCAGGCTCAGCAGTTGTGGCTCACGGGCCCAGCTGCTCCGCGGCATGTGGGATCTTCCCAGACCAGGGCTCGAACCCGTGTCCCCTGCATTAGCAGGCAGATTCTCAACCACTGCGCCACCAGGGAAGCCCCTGAAACTTTTTTTTTTTAACATCTTTATTGGAGTATAATTGCTTTACAATGATGTGTTAGTTTCCACTTTATAACAAAGTGAATCAGCTATACACATACATATAACCACATATCTCCTCCCTCTTGTGTCCCCCTCTCACTCTCCCTATCCCACCCCTCTAGGTGGTCACAAAGCACCGAGCTGATCTCCCTGTGCTATGAGGCTGCTTCCCACTGGTATCTATTTTACATTTGGTCGTATATTTAAGTCCATGCCACTCTCTCACTTCTTCCCAGATTCCCCTTCCCCCTCCCCGTGTCCTCAAGTCCACTCTCCACGTCTGCGTCTTTATTCCTGTCCTGCCCCTAGGTTCTTCAGAAACTTTTTTTTTTTAGCTTCCATATATATGTGTTAGCATACAGTATTTGTTTTTCTCTTTCCGACTTACTTTACTCTGTATGACAGACTCTAGGTCCATCCACCTCACTACAAATAACTCAATTTCATTTCTTTTTATGGCTGAGTAATATTCCATTGTATATATGTGCCACATCTTCTTTATCCATTTCTCTGTTGATGGACATTCAGGTTGCTTCCATGTCCTGGCTATTGTAAATAGAGCTGCAATGAACACTGTGGTACACGACTCTTTTTGAATTATGGTTTTTTCAGGGTACATGCCCAGTAGTGGATTGCTGAGTTGTATGGTAGTTCTATTTTTAGTTTTTTAAGGAACCTCCATACTGTTCTCCATAGTGGCTGCATCAATTTACATTCCCACCAACAGCACAAGAGGGTTCCCTTTCCTCCACACCCTCTCCAGCATTTACTGTTTGTAGATTTTTTGATGATGGCCATTCTGACTGGTGTGAGATGACACCTCATTGTAGTTTTGATTTGCATTTCTCTAATGATTAGTGATGTTGAGCATTCTTTCATTTGTTCGTTTGCAATCTGTATATCTTCTTTGGAGAAATGTCTATTTAGGTCTTCTGCCCATTTTTGGATTGGGTTGTTTGTTTTTTTGATATTGAATTGCGAATCCAAATCAGAAAAGAAGTAAAGCTGTCACTGTTTGAAGATGACATGATACTATACATAGAGAATCCTAAAGATGCTACCAGAAAACTACTAGAGCTAATCAATGAATTTGGTAAAGTAGCAGGATACAAAATTAAGGCACAGAAATCTCGTGCATTCCTATACACTAATGATGAAAAATCTGAAAGAGAAATTAAAGAAACACTCCCATTTACCACTGCAACAAAAAGAATAAAATACCTAGGAATAAACCTACCTAAGGAGACAAAAGACCTGTATGTAGAAAACTATAAGACACTGATGAAAGAAATTAAACATGATACAAACAAATGGAGAGATATACCATGTTCTTGGATTGGAAGAATCAACACTGTGAAGATGACTATACTACCCAAAGCAACCTACAGATTCAATGCAATCCCTATCAAACTACCAAAGGCATTTTTCACAGAACTAGAACACAAAATTTCACAATTGTATGGAAACACAAAAGACTCCGAATAGCCAAAGCAATCTTGAGAAAGAAAAATGGAGCTGGAGGAATCAGGCTCCTGGACTTCAGACTATACCACAAAGATACAGTAATCAAGGCAGTATGGTACTGGCACAAAAACAGAAATATAGATCAATGGAACAGGCTAGAAAACCCAGAGATAAACCCACGCACATATGGTCACCTTATTTTTGATAAAGGAAGCAAGAGTATACAATGAAGAAAAGACAGCCTCTTCAATAAGTGGTGCTGGGAAAACTAGACAGCTACATGTAAAAGAATGAAATTAGAACACTCCCTAACACCGTACACAAAAATAAACTCAAAATGGATTAAAGACCTAAATGTAAGGTCAGACACTATCAAACTCTTAGAGGAAAACATAGGCAGAACACTCCATGACATAAATCACAGCAAGATCCTTTTTGACCCACCTCCTAGAGAAATAGAAATAAAAATAAACAAATGGGACCTAATGCAACTTAAAAGCTTTTGCACAGCAAAGGAAACCATAAGCAAGGCGAAAAGACAACCCTCAGAATGGGAGAAAATATTTGCAAATGAAGCAACTGACAAAGGATTAACCTCCATCACTGAAACTTTGAGTCTTGGTTGCCTCTTTTGAATTCCCACCTACAGCTACAGACAGAAGTGGAATAACTACAAAATCATGAGCAAGCACACGGGAGGCACATGGCACTCACATCCCCTTCTTCCCTGAGTGATAGCCACACAGTTGAAAGGAACCCATCTGTTTACCAGCCCAGGCTCTGAGCCAAATGTTGGTCCCAGAGATGTTTTCACATCTATTTTCCCAGCCTTTAGCAAAAAGAAAGAAAAATGGCCTTTTAACCCCAGCTGACATAGCACTAGGACCTGGGAAGTCTAAGGATGAGAGCCTTTCTAGCTAATGCAGTATTTTCCGACAGAGGTAATGACCAATTGCATTTCCTTTCTCAGGAGCTGGTTGATAAATGTGGCTAAGGGACAAGAAGTAACACCTCTGGGTAACATGTTTTAGGGGAAAGCTTTGAGAGTAAACTCACCTCATCACTTTTGAGCACCGTCTGGCTTAAGAGGATCTTCACAGAAAGTATCAGCTTTCTGGAAACTTGGGCTCGGTTTCCCTGGGTGAGCCCTGATTTTCACAGATATTTATACTGTTCACATGCCAGTCAAGTGGCTTATAAAGAGTTACTGAGTGCTTACTGTGTGTGTCCCTGGTGTGTGTGTGTGTTTCTGTGTGTGTGCATGTGTGTGTCTGTGTGTGCTAGAGAGAAAGAGAGAATTGGTGCAGACGCTCTCCAAACAATAGGGCTCTTGTGAAGAGAAAAGGAGAAGAAAGAGGAGTCAAGAGTTAACTCCTAATTCACTGGGGTCATAGAAGACTGCAGACTCAGAATTACCTGGAACATTTCCTCTAGGACAGAATCAACCCTTCCTGTGGGTGTGACACATACAGGATATTTCTGGTACTGTTCCAGGTCCCATAAAGTCAGGACACTAACAGAGAACGGATTTCTTATTTTGCTTGGGAAACAGAATGTGCATTCAAGAAGTAAACAGGGTGGGAATGTAAATTGCTGCAGCCACTACGGAAAACAATGTGGAGGTCCCTCGAAAATTAAATCCAGAACTAACATATGATGTAGCAATTCCAATTCTGAGTATTCCTATGAAAAGGAGTCTGCTGCTATGAAAAATAAAGTTTCCTCATATTGTTACATAGAGATGATTTGATTTAATCCTTTTAACAACCAAAAAACAAAAACAAAATAGGACTTTTAATCCTGTTCTACACATGACAAAATTGAATGTCAGAGGGCGGAAGTAGCTTCCCAATGCCAATAGAGCCAGGCTAGACCTTGACCTTGTGTTCAGGGAACAGTGACCTTGAAAGCTTGGGCCCTTCAGAACATTCTACACACTCCTCTGGGTCTCCTTCTGCCCATTCCCCTCCCCAAAGACACACAACCCTCAACATCCATCTAGCCATTCATTCAAAAAAAAAAAAATTTTCCTAAGCTTTTGATTGGCACAGGGCAGAGGTCCTCAACTGGGGGCAATTTTGCTGGCAATATCTGGAAGTATTTTTGGTTTTCACAACTGGAGACAGCCACTGGCATGTAGTGAGTAAAGGCCAGAGATGCAGCTAAACACAATACAATAATGTCAAGGTTGAGAAATCTTGGACAGAGCATATACAGTGAAAATTATATGTCAAGAAAATTCTGCATTGTTTTGTGTGCTTTTCATGTATTAAATTAACCAATCTTCAAAACAGCATTATGAGATTAGTAAAAATACTATTCTATGTAAGAGGAGGAAATGCAAAGCCAAGAGTTCACTGCAATTGCTCTGGATTATAGAACCAGGAGTTAGACCAAAAAGTCCAGCTTCAGGCGCCCACACTCTAAATTGCCCTGCATGGTTGAAGAAGACACTGTTTGTATTTTATTCTGATGGTGGAAGAGGGAAAGTTCTGCAGCAGACACAGCAGAACCAAGGGCAGGATATCTGGGGTGCCACAGAGTGCTGCCACGGAGTGCTGCCACGGTGCACACGGCAGACCTAGAGAAAGCAGACACCAGTGGGGCTGGTGTTATCAGGATGGGCTCCAGGCCCAGGAAGGGTTGAAAGGCTTCTGAGCTGATTTCCTTCCTCAGTGGCATAAGAGGATCACGTCCCCGGGACTACTGTAAATGTTAAGTGCAATAGAGTCTGTGTGGCAGGCAGCCGCTAAGGTGGCCCCAGTGACCCACCTCCTGGTATCTATGTCCTTGTGTAATCCTCTCCCAAGACTACAAAGAACCTGGCTCCACTCTGCCTGCCCTCTCCTGTTCTGTGGGATAAAGCCAGCCGCAGTGTTGTAAGTGCCCCATGGAGAGGGCCAGTGTAAAGGGACTTGGGATGTTCCCAGCCAACAGCCTGTGGGACCCAAATCCTGCCAATTACCCTTTGAGTGAACCTGGAAGGGGACCATCCTTAAAAGGACTGCAGCCCCAGGCAACACCTTAATAGCGTCCTGGTGAGAGACCTGGGCTAGACCACCCAGCTAAGCCATACCCACATGCTTGACCCACAGGCACTGGGAGATAATAAACATTTGTTGTTTCAAGCTGCTAACCTCTGAGCTCTTTTATTTCACAGCGTAGATAACTAATACAGTGTGTATATCAGATGCTTCCTATGCGCTACTTCAGACCCTCTTGGCCTCACCCGGCTCTGATCCCAATCATCTCAGGGTTGACCAGTTCTATCTGGACTCCAATCACCTTCATGTAGGTGGAATCTGATCTCATCTTGCCTGATTCTTACACCACACCTCTCTCCTCCCACCTACTTAACCCCCATGCATGTCCAGTCTGAAAGTGCAGGGGAGTTAATTTGCTGTGGAACAAACCTTGACCACGAGCAGACACGAACAATGGATAAATGATCTCCTCTTTCCTGTCACCCAGGATGGGAATCAGAGATACAATTTATGATGCTTCTCAAACGCTGCTCTACGGCACCTTTGGGAGTATGCATCCAGTAAGGGTAGAGATGGTACCTGGGTATCACCTGCATTGGCTTTCTCTCCTTCCTTGCTTTGTTTCCCTCTTGCAACTTAGAATCACACTCCCTAATATTGTGTGCAGACAAGCCTTTGTCTCTAGTTCCGCTTTCCAGACCAGCTAGGCTAAGATAGACAATGTCTAACACAGCAGGGAGGTCCAGTCAATGGGAACTATTGAGCCTTCTCTATGGATGGTTGACCCCAACTGTGTGCCTTTTACTTTGAAAGTCCATATCTTTTTATTTTGTTCTCACAGCCTCTCATCTTCCCGGAGCACAAAGCAAAATGGAAGACACAAAGCTCTTGGGCAATGGACAGGTTTTGAACAACACTGATGAAGAGTTTCTCTCCTGTGTGTGTATCTTCTTCCTCCACCACCACCCTTGTCTTTCCTGCCTTGTTGATACTTCCCAGCTTAGGTTTCCTCCATCTCACCATCTGTTCATACTTCCAAGTCTTTGTTCATCTGTCCCCTCTTGCCTCCCTCCCATCTTCTGGTTAATTCCTAAGTATTCTTCTTTTTTTTTTTTTTTGGCCGCACCTCACAGCTCGCGGGATCTTAGTCCCCTGACCAGGGATTGAACCTGGGCCACAGCAGTGAAAGCGCAGAGTCCTAACCACTGGGCCACCCAGGAACTCCCAATTCCTAAGTATTCTTTTTTTAAAAACAAATTTTTTTAATTAATTTATTTATTTTTGGCTGTGTTGGGTCTTCATTGCTGCACGTGGGTTTTCTCTAGTTGCGGTGAACGGGGGCTACTCTCCGTTGCGGTAAGCGGGCTTCTCATTGCAGTGGCTTCTCTTGCTGCAGAGCACGGGCTCTAGGCACGCAGGCTTCAGTAGTTGTGGCAGGTGGGCTCAGTAGTTGTGGCACACGGACTTAGTTGCTCCGCGGCATGTGGGATCTTCCCGGACCAGGGCTCGAACCCATGTCCCCTGCATTGGCAGGCAGACTCTTTTTTTTTTTTTTTTTAATTTTATAGCTACTTTATTTATTTATTTATTTATTTTTGACTGTGTTGGGTCTTCGGTTCGTGCGAGGGCCCTCCCCAGTTGCGGCAAGTGGGGGCCACTCCTCATCGCGGTGCGGGGACCGCTCTTCATCGCGGTGCGCGGGCCTTTCACTATTGCGGCCCCTCCCATTGCGGGGCACAGGCTCCAGACGCGCAGGCTCAGTAGTTGTGGCTCACGGGCCCAGCTGCTCCGCGGCACGCGGGATCCTCCCAGACCAGGGCTCGAACCCGTGTCCCCTGCATTAGCAGGCAGACTCTCAACCACTGCGCCACCAGGGAAGCCCGGCAGGCAGATTCTTAACCACTGCGTCACCAGGGAAGTCCCCTAAGTATTCTTAATGATACACCTGAAGGGGCATCCTATCCTGTAATCTAGGACATCTTCCCCAAAGACCCCTGTTTGGTCTAAACATCCTTTCTTCCAGATCTTGGAAGCACCTCAAGCATTTGTCTGCCTTAAATTATTCATTTTTCTCAAAAAACACCACAAACTCAACTGGGACAAGGATGAACTCTTTTCTTGTCTAGCATTTGAGTGTGTCACTACTCTGATAAATGATAAATAGAATAAAGAAAGAATGGCAAAGACAATTTTCTCTTGAACACTGTGCTGACAATGTCAACATAAATCTGCAAGCTGCTCATTTCTGTGTTGGAAGAGAGGGACTGGCAGAAAAGCACATATTCTTCCAACCACTTCTAAACTTAGCCCACAGGTTGACAGGCCATTGGTGTTGTTCAGCAAAGCCAGTGACCTGGCCCTCCTCATGCATTTGTGAGCTTGTGAGATGACGCAGGAAAGCACAAGAGCAAATCTGGAGAGAAGGTGACAAGGGTTTTCACCTCCCCCTTTACCTGGGCTAAGCCAACAACTCTCACCTCCCGACGCCCCACCTCCCATGCTGGCTTTATTTCCAAGAGCTAGAACATCAAGAATCCAAAGTTCTACAACCTGAGAAATGTGTCTACAGATGGGGACTTTAAAATACTGAGGAACTGCTGTGATCATTTAAAAATTCAGTCTACTTAAAATTCCTCGTGCCAGTGTGCGCACACACACACACACAGGCGCACATGTATATAGACACGCACACACGTACGTACCTGAGTGTGCCCGTGCACACCCACCACACATACACACACACACACACCCCACAAAATGGGAAGCTCATTAACACCTGAGATAGTGCATTCAGTTTCCACCTAAGAAATGAATACAGAGGATTTTTGATATGTCTTTGTAAGGGTAAGTGACCTGTGACAAGTCACCTACCCACTAATCCTCGGTTTCTTCTTCTATAAAATCAAAACCATAATGGGCCTGCATGGCTTCACACAATGGGTGGTAGTGATAATTACAGGAAATAATATGAATGCGGTAAAACTCTGAAATATAAACAGCTGTTCTCTTCCATGCAGACTGCTGTCCCCGCACTATCTTCCATTTGGGGCCACTGAGCATCCTGCATTCCCCACCCCTAGAAGAGAGACGGCATATTCAAATTGCAGACGTAAAAAGAGAAAAGTGGGTCCTTGATTTTAAGTTTCAAAGCAGACTTTTGAATGTAATGGGAAAGACTGCAATTTGAGAGCAAATATTTTGGAGTTTCAAAAGTCTAGGAATTGCAGCCTGAATAATAGCTTTAGAACATTATACTGTAATCTATTCTTCCCCCTCTCCAAATTAGAAACTACTAAAAGTTTGACTGGAACAGGGCAATTTGAGAGAGAGTTGAAGAGGAAGCAAAGATGACGATCATTCCCTTTAAGAGGCCCCATGCTCTTCCCCACCCTCAAACTTGGCTGGGTGTCCCTGTCCTAAAGAGAGAATGAATCTCCCGATGACTTGGAGGAACCTCTGTGCTGAGTGCAACTGTACCTCCTCATCCCTGGGTCGAGTCAGGGACACAGCAAGTCCTCAGAGTTTCCCAGGCACTGATTGGTGTCCTATCAAAAGGACCATAAGGACTCTCCTGGTGGCACAGTGGTTAAGAATCCGCCTGCCAATGCAGGGGACACGGGTTCAAGCCCTGGTCCGGGAAGATCCCACATGCCGCAGAGCAACTAAGCCCGTGCGCCACAACTACTGAACCTGCGCTCTAGAGCTCACGAGCCACAACTACTGAGCCTGTGTGCCACAACTACTGAAGCTCGCACCCCTAGAGTCTGTGCTCCACACGAGAGAAGCTACCACAATGAGAAGCCTGTCCACCGCAATGAAGAGTAGCCCCCGCTTGCTGCAACTAGAGAAAGCCCGTGTGCAGCAATGAAGACCCAAAGCAGCCAAAAATAAATAAATTAGTTAATTAATTTTAAAAAATAATCTAAAAAGTAAAAAAAAAAAAAAAAAAAAAAAGGACCTTAAAGACTTCCTGGAGCCAGACGTGGAAGGAAGCCCTGGGGTAAGGGCTCAGAGGTTAATGACTAAGGATCTTATGGGAAGACATAAAACTCAAAAGATGCTGGTGAGGGCAGGTAATAACCAAGGACTAAATATCCGATCTCTCAACCTCAATCCCCACCTCCAGTTCTGTGCTTTCTGCAAGCCCAAGAACTTGGCTTCGACCTCACAGAAGAGTGAGGAGAGATTCCGGATTCTATGGTTGTTATTTATGACCTGGAGATTAGAATAGAAATGAGGTTCAACTTCAGAAAAAGAGCTACGCTTCTTGTAAACCTGAGTTGGTGAGCTATGTCACCATGAGTTAAGGGCCTCGCACAGTATCTTATCCAGAGCAGGTGTGCAATAAGTAGCAGTTTCCTTCCCATGATGTTGAACTGACCCTGACCTTCCTGTGATGCTCTACAGTTTAGCTGTCTGTGGTGACAATGACAAAGGATTTAATCATAGAATCTTTGCCCGGTGGGGAAATTGCCAGGCCAGCTCTCTCAATATAGAGTTCGGAACTGAAACCGTGGGAGGTTAAGAGACATCCCAGGGCACAGCAAGGTAGCAGCAGAAATGGGGCTGGAACAGGTCTCTAATTCATGCCAGAGCCCCTTTCATTTCCCAAGAAGCTTCCCAAAGTGCAAAGCTGAAGATGCCTTTGCAGGAGATCATCAATGATTTAAGTGGCTGAAGATAGAAGGTCAAGAGGCAGTTAATTAGTACAAAGAGCCAATTAAGAGGACATTGTCTCAAGGGGAATCCTTTATTCTCTAGAGTCGAAGAATGAAAGACAGTGATACAGTAACTTACTCTAATCCCTCAGCTCCCCTTAGGCCCATCCCCTGAAAAACGGCTTTATCTACTTACTCCTTTATCAAACATCCCCACTGGCTTCTCGATGTCTGGAGACTGAAGTCCACGTCTTGGCATAGGACTCAAGGCCCTCTCTGATCTCGCTTAAAGGTACTTTCTTAGCCTCATCTCTCACTCCAGCCTTCCAGGCAACCTCCTCTTCCTTCCCTTGACATTTTCTGAGCCATACATCACATTGCATTTTATGAATATTATTTCTCAGGTAGCTTTTCAAAGTATACTTATTATGCACTGACATCATGTAATCTTTGCAATGCTCAGTTAGCCATAGTTTCCTCCACTGATTTGTCTCTTACTTCAAAACATGTCCCACACAAATGCATCCCAAAGCCATGCTGAGCCAAACACATGGTCATCATTACCTTTTACTAAATCTCAAAATTACGCACTCCAAGTATTACCATTAATAACAAGATCTGTCATTGAGTGAGTGATCCATCATTGCCAGGAGTCTTCCCAAATACTTCAGACTCATGGACTATTGGGTCCTCACAATGACCTTGGAGGTGGGGGAGATTAATCCAATATAAAGCTTGAAAAGGACTCACAGAAGGCAAGTAACTTGACCAAAGCACAAATAGAGGAAATGAAAAGTGGAACTGGATCCCAACGCACATGCTTTTAGGCACTATATTTCAGCCACAAGCACTTACTTGGAAGCATCAAGGGTAATTGGAAGATCAAGCATCACTCTGAATACGCTCCACATAAATGAGATGTGGCTGTGGAGGGAGTTGAGACAGAGCCCACTCTTGCATTCATGAAACTGTCGAGAGGGAAGACAGTTGTATCCCTTGCAGGTGTGCTTCCTACAGCGGCCATATTAGAATGCCCATTGTTCAGAAGGACTTCACTCATTGGCTCAACTGAGCATTCCATTTGGAATGGCTCGCATGCAAGGGAGACAGAAGGGTCAACTAAGCCTTATTCACCCTCTTTAGAGTGTCAGAACACAGGATTAGCATCCGCCTGCCTTGGCTTTCCCATTCTGGCTTCACGCCTTAGAGTGGACCCTTTGACAGACACTGTCCTTGGTGCTGAAGCCACACAAAGGAAGAAGGCTTAGTTCATGGCATCAAAGAGTTTACAGGAACTGGAGAACTTTAGTACAATTTGGTAAGCACAGCACAAAAGGAATATACACCTCAAATTATACATCTAAACACTGTGCCAAAAGACCAATAATCAAATGGAAAGGTGTTTAACTTCATTTACAATCTTACGAACACAAATTAAAATTATAATATTAGTTCACACTGACCAGATGGCCAAAACAAAAAAGGCAGACAATGCCAAGTGTAACAGAATGTGAAATAGATGAAATTTTTATGTATGGCTGGAGTAAGTGTAAATTGATATGACCACTTTGGAAAACTATGTAGCAATATTTACTAAAACTAAATGTGCACATACCTTATAATATAGCTATGTAATTCTTAGTAATATACCCAACAGAAATGCATACACATACATATTAAAAGGCATGTGTAAAAATGTTCTTATCATTCTTGTAATACTCCAGTACTGGAAATTACACAAATCTTAGTAGAATGGGTAAATTAATTGAAGTATATTTATACTTTGGACACTAAATGGTAAAACACTACTACAGACAGCAGTATGGATGAATTGCATAATCATGTTTGAACAAAAGAAGCCAAATGCAAAAGAATACATACTGTATGATCCTATTCCTATAAAGCTCAAAAACAGTCAAAACTAATAACCTATGGTGTCAGAAGTCAGGATAGTATCTACCCTTGGCAGTGGTTTTCAGCAGTAACGAAAAAAGCACAAGGGGGATTTGGGGGAGTATATATGATGTTCTGTTTCTTGATATTGGTGCTGGTTAAACTGGATTTTTGAGTTTTGGAAAATCCATTGAGATTATACAAACGTACATTATTTCCATCATTATTTTTAAATTTTCTTCCATGGCACTAATATGTTGCAATATGCCTTTTAACCTGATTTTTTCAAAAGTCCTATGTTTTATCCTGAAACAAAAACACATATCAAAGACAGAAGTTAAATTTTCTGAGCCTTGACCTGTACAACAAGATTATAATATCTACCTTCACAAAGAAGGTGTGAGAACTACATTGGAAAACTTCCACTGCAACAATTTACTGGCACAATAAATGCTTGCAGTGAGTGAGTGAGTCTCAGCAATGCTATTACTTTAATGTATTCCACAGTATAGAAAACAATGTAGCTGTCTCTACTAAAACTGGACTTTTACATATTCTGTAACACAGCAATGTCAATCTAGCTGCAGAACGCAGAGTGTTTAAAGAGGCTTTATATCATCCCCTGATAACTTCCCATATTTCAATTTATATTGCCTTGATGCACCTTTCATAACCCCTCTACTCATCCCAAAATCACCCTATGTGTTTCTGCACCTGGTGTTGACCCAGATTGTTCTATTTGCTTGGAATTCCCATCTCATCAACCTGTCCAGAGCACTCCTGGGCCCATGGATGCCACATGCAACCTCCTCAAAGTTTTCTCTCTCTTTTTAACTCTCACACTTTGTACATCTCTTGATTGATAATAATGGCATCACCATCATAATCAATTGCCATTGTTCATCAACAATGCATCAAGCTCTGGGATCAATGCTTTGCATATATTAATTTATAGTCCAATTTATCCCTGAAATAATACTGATACATTGTTGAATGTAAATAAATAAATTATGAAGCAAATTAACAAGAACCAAGGACACTGGGCACAATTATCCCATTCTTTAAAATGAGGAAACAAGAGGCTCCAGCTGACTAAGTAATACATCTATCTTACACAATTGGGCAGTAGAGGGCCTGAGATTCAGAAACAGGGCTGGTGGACTACAGTCCTAAACGTTCCATCCCAAACTACCTCAGTTTGTCATTGACTAAGGAAATGATGGCCTTGCAGCATGGTAGGTCCAGACATAAGGCTGTCTGTCTCTTGCTGTAAACAACTGTGATTTGTCCATTTACAATCAACGGAACTGAGGCAGAGATCTATTTCAGTGCCTAGGCCATTGCATCATATTTTATGCTATCGAAGAATCATAAAATTGCAGTCATACATAGGCAGGGGGTCATCTGTAACTGCCAAAGAATCCACCGATATTATCTCATCTGATCTAAGAGGACACAGAATATTCTCAATTTGAAGATGTGTTAACTGGGGCCTGAGAGGCTAAACAGTGGTGGAACCTGGGCTTAGAACCATCAATCTTAATAACTTTATGCCAGGCCCTTTCCACCATAAACCTACCTCCTTAAAGATTCGGATGTTAAGGAGTCTTAGTAGGGATCCCTGCTGATTCCATAACAAAGAGCTAATTAGGTTACACTTTCCTTTTAAACTGCCAAAATTTTTAGATTTATTTTTGTTCCTGCTGTTATGGATGCAGACTTCTACTCATCCTTCAAAACCTAATTCAAATATCTCTTTCCCTCAGAAATCTTCCCTCATCTTATACTCCCTTATTTCATTCAACAAACTGTCCCTGAGTGCTACTGTGTAGGCGTCACTGGCCCAGGTACAAAGGATTCCACGGTGAATCAAAAGACATACGCCCTGTCCTTCCAGTGGTTATGCTGTTAAGGTGGGACTCTGGTGCATTGCTCACAAATGCAATTTCCTACTGTCGTAAATGCTATGAATGAAAAGCACACGGAGCTTTAAAACAGGGAGCATCAGGGCTAGTCTTGGAGGTCAGGGAAGACGTCCTCAGGCAAAGTTCATTAACCTGGTACCATCTGTACCTTCTGTGTTTTAACTCTCTTCACTGCACAGTAATTCATTTTCTATCTGTTTCCACTACAGTCTATGAGTAACACAAGGACAGGACTATGCCTTATTCATGCCTTGGTTTCATGTCCTAGAAAACTTGGGTGGCCTCTTTATAGGTAGTCAATAGATCTCTCCTGAATTGACTTGTACTGTCATCACCATTATTCCTGCTCTCCTTGTGGATGCCACCGTTATTCGAGAAAAATGTAGCAAGCATCTGAGTGAGCACAAGCCCTGTATGATGAACTGTGTATTAACTGCACCTTTTTGGCAGCTAAAGGAAGAAAACAGCAATTTGTTGATGACAAAAAAAAAAAGAGAAAACTCACCAACTCCAGCTACTTTTCTGAAATGTCCATTTGCTTTCAGCTCCTCCTCTCTAGTTCCTTTCTAGAACTTGCATCAGGGCAGCTTTCTGTTGATGACTGTTGGCAAACCCCATATCATGATTGTGGTTTTTTGCAGAAAGCCTGGTAAAAACCCCGCTTGCAAGGAGGACAGCAGACACAGAGGTGGTATCCAGCCCAGAGAGGCGATCAAAGAAGCTGTCTTGACATGAGACAAAATCTGTTCTGAAGTACTTTAAATATTAGAGCTGGATTTTTTTTAAACATCTGAAAGGCCCCTTTCAGAAATCCTCCCCAACCACCATAAAGGACAAAGGCACTGACTGAGACCTGGGAAGATAAAGTTCCAGGACATGAGCAAGCAAAGGGCAAAACCGTGCCTTAGGCCCCAGCTTTGTGGGTTTTATATGCAAGAGTCCTCCCACTGTGCCCAGTTATTTTAATTTTTTCCCTTGTACTTTGTGACTTACTTCTGTGCATTTTGTTTTAGATTGTGGTAAAAAAAAAAACACTTAACGTGAGATCTATCATCTTAACAAATTTTTAAGTGCACAGTACAGTATTATGAACTACAGCAGATCTCTGGAACTTATTGATGGAGTATAATTGAAGTGTCATACCCATTGCACCCGAAGTATGAAATTCCAGCTAAGGGAGCACTTTCTAGAGAGGAAAGTTTACAGAGATGGCAAATTCAGTGCACATTTTCACTACCGCATTTCACCCCGTCAATATCTTCGCAGACCACCTTGCCCGCCCCATGCACCTTACTCGGCTCCTGTGGTCTCCAATTCCATCTGTACTGATACCACTACTTACTGATCACCTATGAGCCACACACACTCAGACACTCGACATACACCACTTCTCATGCTCAGATGAACACCGCAAAAACATCTGTATGTGTCTTGGATATCCACTGACACATAACAAAATAACCCTGGAACTCACTGACTTAAAGCAACAACAGTTTTCTTGGCTCCCAATTCTGTGGATCAGAAATTTAATCAGATCTCAGCTGTATGACCCCACAATCAGCCTGGGCGTTCTCAGTTGTGGCTGGAATGTGCAAAATAGAGCCTGGCCCCTCTGTCCTGCGGGGCAGTCAGAGTTCAAGTTGGTGCTGGTCTCCAAGAGGAAACATTCTGGAAGGGGAGGGGGGAAGCCGCAGATCTCTTAAGACCCAGGCTTGGAAGATAAAGGGCAGCACTTCAGCCGCACCCTATTTGTCAAGCCAGGTGGGAGGACTGGCCCAGATATAAAGGGAGGAGAAAGAGGTTCTGCCTCTCCATGGCGGAGGGCTGAGGTCACCTTGCAAAGGGTTACAGGCATCTTTGGAAATAAAATCTACCAGAGTATAATGGTTATGGCCATGTTCTTTGGAGTCAGACATTTCAGCTCTGCCATCAGCTGTGTGTCCCTGAACACATTACTTCACCTCTCCTAGCCTCAGGTTCCTCACCTCTAAAATGGGGATGATAGCAGCTGTCTCACAAGATTTCCTAAGGGAGTAGATAAAATAATATATAAAATGAGCTTAACACTATGCCCCACACAGAGCAAGGCTCTATAAACAGTTACTAACGTTAAAGGAACCATATAATGTATTATCCAAAAAAATAAAATAAAAAAAGGGACTTCCCTGGCGGTCCAGTGGTTAAGACTCTGCGCTTCCACTGCAGGAGGCACGGGTTCGATCCCTGGTTGGAGAACTAAGGTCCCGCATACCATGCAGCGCAGCCAAATAAAAATAGTAAAAAATAATAATAATAATAAATAATTTATTATCCGGTTCAGGATACTTTTGAGAGTGAAAGGGGGAGGGGGCTGCTTTATGTAGTCACATGGAGACAACCAGTATCCACCAGGATATATATTCACCTCCAGCTATTATTATCATTCACCTTTGAAAAAGGGGGAAGTCAAACTCAAACTGAAACTCAAAGGGATTGATAAGCTTGCCCAAATTCATCCGCTCATTTGCACACTCCTTCACACACTCATGGAACTCCTCTCGTGTGCCAGGCATTGAACAAGAGAAAACACATCCCTGTCACAACAGAACTTTATCTTCTAGTGACCAAGAGACTGAATTACCAAACAAGTAAATAATTGGTTTCCAGTAATATGGCATGTAAGGAAATGAGTCAGGGTAAAGAAAGAGAAAATGCATTCATGGGCATGGCTTCACCTGAAAGAAACAGATAATCCTGATTCAATGGCTTAAACCAGTGTTGGCCCACGGGCCTGTTCTGGTATCTGTTTTTGTAAAAGAGTTTTATTGAAGCACAGCCATACCCATTTGTTTACATATTCTTACGGCTGGGCTGCTTTCATGCTGCAACTGCAGTATGGAATATTTGTAACAGGTCACAGGCCTACAAATCATAAAAGATTTCCTACCTCTGGCTTAAACAATACAGACACGGAACAAATGTATTTACACCCCCCAAACCCCCCCCCCCCAAACACACACACCATAACTTAAGATTCAGAGGAGGATGATGTCATGCCCCGGGCCCCTGCTGTCCTGAGGTTCTCAGGCTCCTCCCATCTTTTCATTCTGTGGCTTTCAGGTTACAGTTTTATCTAAGACTGGAGCCCCTTAGGTTTGCAAGGTGGCTGCAGTTATTCCACATATTGACACAACATCTGAAGGAGGAGAGACGGCTCCTAAGACTGTCTCTCTTGGGAAGGAAAAACCAATCTTTCCCAGAGGTCTCCACGATGCCCCACGCCTTGCTGTCTAGGACTGAGTCACACGTCCTTCCCTGAACCGGCCACTGGGGAGGGAAGGGGACTAACGCCAAGCAGGAGCATCTCTGGCTCTGGCGATAGGATTCTTCTCTCCTAAATCATGTTTCGGAGAGGTACACACCTAAAAGAACTGGGGGCAACAGAGGAGAGAATTAGACGCCAACAGCATCTGATATGAAGAGCAATTGCCTTGGGCAAAAGGGTCAAAAGTTCCTTTAGAAAGAGTGTTCAGAGAAGAATTCATAGGACATGACATCTGAACACAGACATGAATGATAAAAAAGGAACAGATCTTAAAAAGATTATGTGAAAGAGCTTTTCAGGTACAGGGAATTGCTGGTAAGGAGTGGGGCTGGTATTCAAAGCCCCTCGCTCTGGATCCAAAGCCTGTGTGGTCCCCACCACTCCAAGCTGCCTGCTGAAACTGCCCCTGTTCTTCAGCAACTGTCTCTCATATCATGGTCTTCCTTGAAGTCTTTGGTCACATCCTCTAGACCAGATGTGCTCCCTGACTCATTCAACCCGTACTGCCCCACCATTCTTGGAACTTTTCTCATTCTCCTTGGTATACAGGTAGGTGTAGATTAGCTTTGCCTTCTCTTCTCCTATTAGGATGTAAAGTCCTTAAGGTGACCATATCTGATTCAGACCCATAGCTACCATGATAATATCTATAAGAGCACGAGCACAGAGTACAGTCTTGATGAACGCACACTGAATTACACATGGCGGTAGAGATCTGTGCTGTTTATTTGAGTTGTTTGCTTCACCTCGTTGGGGGTGAAGGAGCCCCACAAGACCTTGATTTTCTTGCAACACGGAAGGAAAGACAAAGGAGTGGAATCCATTCAAGCATCAGTTCGTGGAAGACTTTTATGGGGAAAATACAAAATCAGAACAGTGAGACAGGAGGCAGGAGAGCAGTGAGCTGTATCTAGACAGCGAAGGGTGGACGACACATGTGGAGGGCCTTGAAAAGCATCATAAAATTAGGTCTGATTTTTCCGGCAAGACAAAGCCACTGAAGAGCAAACAAAATTGACTGATTACCTATTGTATTTCAGGAACAGTGTAAGCTATTTTATACACATTTCATCCTCATCAAAGAGACTGTTAAATGGCTGAGGGCTGCATGGTGAGAAAATGACAAAACGCCCAAGTCTATGAGCTTTCTTCTCGGCCACACGGTTGACCGATGCTTTAAGAATTCACTTCAGTAAGAGGAGAGAGAATAGGTTTGCTGAAGAGGGGGAGATATCAATAGTCGGGGTACCTGTTAGGAGCTGTTGCAATAATCCACAACAGAGAAGACGAAGCCTGGCTTTGGGCACTGTTAACAGAAATCAGTCATACTTGGAAACTCAGTGGGTGAAGAGAAGGAACAGCTGCACATAACACAAATGCACCCACCTTGGGGAGGTGGGCTATGAGGAAACAGCAATCTTTCCTGCTCGTGTCCCAGTGACTAAGTCAAAGCATCAGCAAAATTGCCCTTGGGATTCTTTGCTCTAACTCTGGGTCCGCGTTCTAAGCTTAGACAAGCTTTAGTCACAAGGACGAAATATTATTAGTTTAGCTGTTTTTTAGCTCCAGCTTTCTCTATGAATCATGTGTGCATGAATCATAATTGCCACTCTTCATATTTTAGAAGCAAATGTATAATTTTTCTTACCCAAGGAAAAAAAAAATCAATTGCTGCCTAAATATCAATCTAATGCTGTTTCTGCAGCCCTTGGATTTTTTCAATTCTGACCCTTCATTTTCTTTGGAAGGGAGGACAATCAGGAAAGTGAAAAAAAAAAAAAAAAGAAAAAAGTGACATATATTGAGTATCTGCCCTGTCCATGATTCTGCTCTAGGCTTTCCAAAGTCAAGGTAGATGTAACTGTTTCCATCTTGTGGGTGAAGAACCTAGAGTGTATAAAGCAATGAATTGGCCCAGCACCACACACCTGGTAAGAAGCAGAAGAGTGGGATCCAATCACAGGAGGCAGACACCAAACCCCACACCTGGATGCTCCTGCCCACCTCACCTGGTCATCGCATCAGAAAAGGTGTCAGTGTGACCCCATGATATGGTTTCTTTGGAAAATGACAGTCAACGCTCCCCCCAATGTGGCTATGACATTTCTTGTCTACTGTCATCTTAGGACACTGCCTTAGCAGCTGGGAAGCTAATCATCTCTGAACCTGTTAACTGTAGGTGAATTGGAGATACCAACCAAGCCTGGTTCTCAGAGTTAATGTGAAATATGCATGGTTATTAAGTGCAGGTTAGGCCACTATTGCATTATTACCAAGCAGGGGATGCAGTCAGACTGGAAACCTCTCAGCTCCAGGACAGGCCCTGAGCAGTCCCATGACCTCCCACTGATCACAGCGGCTCCTCCGAGTACAGTCCCGCTCTCCCTCCGAGTGCGGTCCCCGCTCTCCCTCCGAGTGCGGTCCCCGCTCTCCCTCCAGGTGCGGTCCCCGCTCTCCCTCCAGGCTCCAGGCTCGGCATCCCACTGACGCCTCCTCACCACACGGGAAGCTCAGGGTGTCATCTTCATTTCACAGGTGTGCTGCTTTACAGCAGTATCACTACTTATTCAAATACAGCTATGCTAGTATTAAATTACTTGCTAAAATGCACGAATAACATTATTATAGTAAATATTAATTAGCTTATGGAATAACAGTATCTATAAATAGCTTAGGCATTAGAGTTCTGAAAGTTTTTGTGTATTTTCAATGACATCATCTCACCCTGTCTCAATTTGCTCTGAGAATTAGGTCCATGACAAACATTTCTAAATAAATCCACACACATGAATCAAAATGCATATTCAAAGGTCACAAACTGCCCTCTACTTCTCGAAATGATTTTTCTAAACCACAGTTTTAGTCATGCGGCCCCTTTGTTTAAAAACTGTAGGAGAGACTTCATATCTGATTCCTCAGTGGAATTGAAGTAAGCTACCCCCGTGTCTAGCTGAAGGCTGGGGTCTGGATTCAGCAGATATTGTGAAACTACCTTGTCAGCACTGCTGTGTTGACCAGGGCTGTTTCAGCTTTCTAACACCTGCAACTCCTGACCTTCGGACTACACCGTATGTGACGATCTGCATACCCTAATGTACCGGGAGGGCTGGTGTATCCCACTTTGTAATAACAGTGTGACTAAAGAGGCGGGGCTGGTCTCCTTCCCCTTTGCAATCTGATACACAGGGAGCATTTAATCTAATGCTTATCTTAGACGTGACAATTGGGCATTGGAGAGGGCAATCACGGAACACAGCCATGTCCTTGGTGATAAAATGATGGGAGAACCTATATTCACAAGAAGAGTTCACTGGGCATAACACAGGAGGACCCATGTATCTGACTTGGTGAAAAGACCACACTTAGATGGGCATTTCTTCCATTTCTCTGCAAAACGCTCCTGCCCTGTTTTTTATGTTACGTATGTTGTTACTGTGATGGCAATGCAATGTGGAGAAGTGTCTTCCTCTACAGAAATATTTGTCGAAAGGTATTTATCTGAGTTGGACATCAGGGGTCAAAGTACCCGCTGGTTTTGCCAGTGACCACCATGTCCTGAGTACAGCTCTCTTCGAAATGCACATGGCCATCTGGCCTGTGTGCCCATCACATCAAGCAGCTTTTCGTGAAATCAAAGACTGGGGTACAGGGGGTTAATCTTGGTCTCATAAACAATTCTATGAACACAATGGAGGTTGAAAGAGCAAAGGAGCATCCCTGGGCTTACCTCTGGGCAAGGTTGTCTGTAACATGAACATGTCAGGCTAGTATGGGCATGATAGAAAGGGCGCTCTTGTATTTTGCTGGTATGAGCAGGTTGGAAAATCACAATGGTCTCCAAATGCAAACTTGGTAACCATGTGTCCACCTTGAACAGAAAGTACTTACATAGTATGTCCACACAGGTGGGCATATTGGATTCAGACTGATTTGGCCATCAGGCTTGATTAGAATGTGACTTTTTAAATTTAATTTTTATTTTATATTGGAGTATAGTTGAGTTACAATGATGCGTTAGTTTCAGGTGTACAGCAAAGTGATTCAGTTATACATATACATATATCTATTCTTTTTCAGATTCTCTTCCTATATAGGTTATTGCAGACTATCTGAATAGAGTTCCCTGTGCTATATAGTAGGTCCTTGTAGATTATCTATAGAATGTGACTTTTTAAACAGTGTGAGAATGGTAGGAACCTGTCTTGGCATTAAACAAGCTGGTGACATTATTTAAGGGCTATGCAACCCTGGGAAAATCTTTAACCTTTCTAAGTCTTAGTCTCTTGTTCTATAAAATGAAGATAAGAACCTACTTCATATAGTTGGTGAGAATAACATTTAGTAATGTGTTTCCTAAAGTGTCTGCCCATATGCTCAAGAGCATGGATACCTCCTTCCCTTTGCCTCTGGGACCGCTGAGTACTGAAGATGAACCTTAGCAAATGGGATGACACGTAAGGCAGAATAAGGTCCAATTGCCTTAGCTTGTTTTGCAAGCAAGTTCCAACTTCTACCAACAGCCTCTCATCTCCTTTAACTCCCAATACTGAACTACCATTCCAAGTCAGCAGGTCTGTAATGAGCTGCTATTTCTGATAAGAATGCATTATATTCCTCAGGAGTTTAGGAATACGGGGGAAAGTAACAGCATTTGGCAATGATACTGGCAGAGAAAAAGAGTCTAGGTATAAGAATCAGACAAACCTGAGCTAAAAATCCCAGCTTTGCTACTTTCTAGCTGGAGGACCCAGGGCAAGTTGCTTAAGTGCTCTGAGCCCAGTTTCCCGGACCGTAAAGTGAAGCTAAGCCTCACCTTCCAGCAGCCTAAAGTGAAGAAAGACCTACTTCCAGAGGCACTGGGAGGAAAACAACACAATACTGTCAACCATGGGCCAGGCCTAACGCCTGGCTGATTGCAGGCTTCCGATCAATGGTAGCACAGATGTTCTTACACGAACACCAGTATTCCCGAATCACGGATATTATCATTATTATTCTGAAAAGCAGTGGAATTTGGCACCGTGGTCGGTGTGCTCGTGCTGAATTCACCCATCCTCAGAACATCATGGTTTGACTAGTTCAAGAACTTACTTGTGCCTCAACTCACTCACCTGTAAAAAAAACACTCCAAAGTACGAAAACAGTCACCTTCTTTGTCTGGGAAATCTGCTCATTTTAATTAACCTAAAAAGGTATCTAGCAATTTGTGTTTGTAAAGCACTTTGACATCCTGAGAGTAAGGGGCAATTCAAATACAAAGTTTTATTACAACATCTTTTATGATTATTACTCAGGGGACTCTGAAGTACGGAGCTCCTACAATTCCACACCTCTCATCGAGGGGAAGGCACTGGTATCATCTAGCTGAGGGCTAGAGTCCTGTGGACTTCCTGAGATTTCATGGAACTCTGCTTCCTTAGCAAAAATGTGGAGTACAGTTGGAAAATATAATGGTAAAAAGATAGTAAAAGAAAGGATCATTTGAGTGATTTCAAATACCAGCTAAATTCTGATTCCGCCTGAATCTACAAATCAAGTTCAAATTGCACTGCTATTATTGCATTTGTTTCCTTTTTATATATGTGGCCTTTAGCATGAGGGGAAGGCACCACTCTTATAAAAGACGATAGTATTTTTGGTCCAAGGGACTAGAGGACAGAATGCAGGGCAATTTCAACCTCTGTAAAGTGAGGCAGAAACCCAGAAATGAAAGAAGCAGAAAAAAGAGCCACACATTCTGTGTATACATTCTGTCCTAATCTCTGGCTCCCCCCAAAACCATGCATGTGTGGGGCAGACTCCAAGCAACTGCACTAAGGTTAAAATAACTGAACTGAGATTTGAGCTGCTGCCCAAAAGCCAGAGGTTGCCATTTGAGTTCAACCAAGTTAATTTCCCACTAAACATACAAACACACATATACAACAATCGCATCAACAAGAACATTAACAAAAACACTCATTGGAAGAATACTGCAGTCCCTAGTGTCTCCACAGCCCAATGTTCACAATACCCAAGATAGAGTCCAAAATTGTTCAACATGAGAAGAAATAAAAAAAGTGACCCATTCTTAAAAGACAATCAAAGGAGACTGACCTCAAGAGGATCCAGATGTTAGAATTAGCAGATATTAACTATGCTCAATGAGGTAACGGAAAATATGCTAAGAATCAATGAAGATTCGCTATAAAACTTGCATATCCCTTAGACTTCAAATGAAAAAAAAAAAATAAGCAAAGACGCCTATAAGGTTGGAAAGTTTTTAATCTCACAAAGATATTAGTTTTAGGAAAGTTTATATTTGGGGGGAACAAAGTATTTGAAAAGACCAGCTACAGGAGCCTGGGAACTTAGTACAATCATTCATTCATTCATTCATTATTCAGAATATTAGTAAACACATACTAGTTTCCAGGCATAGTTCTAGAACTGACCTAAACAAGTTACCAGCTTTCTTAGACTCGATGTTAAACATTCACCATAGATTATCATCGCTTTGTGTGAGACAATTAGTTTACATTGTATAACTGACCATTGAAACTACTGCATCTGGGTCTTTTTTCTTTTTTTTTTTTTTTGCCACGCCGTGTGGCTGGCAGTATCTCAGTTCCCTGACCAGGGACTGAACCCAGGCCGTGGCAGTGAAAGCCTGGAATCCTAACCACTAGGCTACTAGGGAACTCCTGCATCTGGGTCTTTTTCAACCTTATTTCATGCATCATATCCTCATAGTCTCCCGCAAAGTTCTCATTTATTGATCTAGGTATCAAGAAGTTGCCTTTACCTGTACTGTGTGTGTGTGTGGGGGGGGGGGCGGGGTGGGGGGTGGAGAGGGAGAATAATGTAATTTTGAATCCTGATTAAGAGGTATGAAGGCAATAAATAAAATAGTAGAAAGTGCGCCAAGGGTAAAGAGTGGGTGAATTGTTTGTTTCCCTCTGTGGGTCTAGGATGTGGGATTCACATCTTACCTTGGGCAATTAGGAATCCTGAAAGACACTGAAGTAGCATCAGCTCTCCTTAATGATTGCCCACCCTCACCTCACACCTACTTTATATGGAATTGTGGCTCGTAATATGCATTGAGATTTTGGTTTCGAATCTTCTTCTCCCCACTCCCCAGGAAAAGGCCAGCCCTCTGAGCATGGAGGTCAGGGCTTCATTCCCTTGGGCGTATGCCTAGCCTGATGGGCAAGCAGTAGCCCCAAGCAAAAACAGGTCCTGCGGCTTGATGAAACGGTAGCAATGACTCAAACCAAGCTTCCTGGGGGCTGCATTTTACTCATTAGCATCTTATGTCTTTTAATGGGATCATCTTCTTCCCCTATATTTGCTACGGAGACTTTGCGGGTGGGCGGGAGAGGTCACTGTGCAAACAGGTTAACAGTGACGGATGTGACTTCTGTTTGATAATTGGTACCTGAGAAAACAAGTGGGCCATCACATGAGCTTGCCTCAGGCCATCTCTCACCAGGCCATTAGCCTTTGGAAAACACAGATCTCAATTAACTTTCACGGAAATTAGATTATTTCCTGCCCATTTGAAGGTCTTCATTTATCCATGGTGAGCTTTAGCAGGCAAATGTTCCAGTGCTTGTAGCCATGGAAATCTTTGTTGAGGGCCGATGCAAAGATGGTATTCATCCAGATTACAAAGTACCGTTACACGAATGATCAATCATCATCCTATAATGGCCCTGTGTGGTCTGTATAAGGGAAATCTACAGCACACAGAACAATAAAAGAAGTTTGAGGGTTAAGTAACTATGGTGTCATCAAGGGTGAACCAAGGCCTGCCTGATCCCAAGCTCATTCCACTACTCTGTCACCTCAGTACACCACACCAGTCTCACATTCAATCCTAAAGGAAATGTTTCACACAAACCCACAAAACACTAGAGGAGGACTTAATCTTGGGAGAAGGAGCATTTTGGGGCTTCCCTTTGATTGGAGGTCATCAAGAGATCCTCCAGATTCTGTGGATGGGGTGCTGCACAGTAACCAAAAAGGAGGTGACTTGTCTTGGTTGAAGCTCTCTATGTGCCAGGGACTCCCCTAGATGCTTCACCGCTGCTCGCTAATTTAATCCTAACTCCTTTCCAGGTATGCATTATTGTGCTCTACCTACACCGCCTCCCAAGGAATGGCATGGGCCACAAAGCATACCAATCATAGGGAAGGCAGGACAACTCCTGAAACTATGTGTGTACTTATTCTGTGCTATGTGCCAGACATTTTTCTATGATCTGTGGAAATATAATGATGATCATGAACTTGCTCCTGACTTCAAGGAGCTTAGAGTCTAGTGGGGTGGGAAGAGGGTGATAGGCTCTCTCAAGTCAAATAAAAGAACTGATAGTTGTTAAAAAGTTCACTATGTGCTAAGCATCATGGTAGGAAATTAATGATGTAGTAGCATCAATTTATCTAACGACTCTATGAGGTTGGCTGTACAGTTCACTTTTCAGATACAGCAGTTGAGATTCAAAGAAGTTAAGTCACTTGGATAAATTCACCTAAGATTTAGGTGTCAGACCTTCAGTTTAACTTTCAGACTCTCAAGCCCTAAAGTCTATGCCTAAAATTGAATGATATTAAAATAAGTGCAATAGAAATACCAATAGCTTTCTGATGAAACACACACACACACACACACACACGTTGACTTGGAAACTAAAAATGAGATAGTAAAGGGCTTCAGAGAGGAGGTGACAATTGTAAGAAGCCTGATGTAAAAGGAGATTATGCATAGATGTGCAAAGGTTAGAAACATAATCACAGGTAGCGGTGAGAACATGAATAGTAGCAAGTAGTCATGAAAGCATGGGCACGTAAGAATAAACTAAGCTAGATCATCAATGGCCTTGTGAGTGAATGTGCAGGAGGTTTGGATTTATCCTGTGTGGCATGGTGAGCCATTTAGCTGGAAGAACGATACATGTTTTTTAAATGTAGAAGAATGATTATCTGCCATCAATATGAAGGAAGGATTAAAAGAAAGCACAGGGAAGGAAGGAGATCAGGTAAGTCCTTTAGAAACAGAAGCAAAAAATGGTGCAAAGCTGAAACCATGTTGTACTTGAGGGGAAAAGAAGGAGAAATGAATTGTCAGAATACTCAACAGGTAAGTATTAGCAAGAGTTGATAAGACTGACTCAAGTTGGAGAAGGAAGGAGATGAAATCAAAAGGGCAATATTCCACAAATAAGACTGGGTAGATAAGTAGATGCACATAGGAACCTTCAATAAACAGAAATTATTGTTATTAACTCCCATGAGGATCATCATTACCATGTAATGGCTATATCTAGTTGCCAGTACTCAGCAGAGACCCTGGAACGGCAGGTTTGCATTTTGCCTCTCCATGGCTCTACTGGGGTTATTTACCTTTCGTCACACAGCTCCAAGCCCACCTCTTTACGCTCTTTGATTCTGGAGCTGTGACTCTGCAAACCACACTACGACACTCACTAGTAGGCGGACTTCCTGTTAACTGCTGCTAGTGGAAGGTACCAGAGAGAGAATAAGAAGCACCAAAAAGGACTTCTTTCATTTTTCCAGTCCCCATCTATGCAGTCCTAGCAACAGGGCGCAGCTCCACTTCAGACATCAGTTCCGTTTGACACTCCTAGCCTCAACTTTTCAAAGCTGTCCCCAACAAAAATGGATTATGTCTCCCTGTCAGTCAAAATATCACCTGCAGAGAGCCCTCCCCAGATGACCACACAATAGCTTTGCAAAGGCCCCTCTTAGAGGTCTGAGCATGGGCTGCATGAAGCTTCCCCTAGAGATCTGAGTTATTACATTCTGGGGACTCCAATTATTCCTTTTAGTTCCTCAGCCCTAGCAATCACTGCCTCTTCTTACAGCAGTATTGATCACTGAAGTCATTAATAATCATTAATAATCATAATTATTCATCATTAATTGTGAAGTCATCTCAATGTCCCCTTCTTGCTCTGTCAGCCTTTCCATACTTATATAATCAATCCCTTATATTAAATATCCTCTGTTTGAAATAGCTACTATTGATTCTGTTTTTCTGGTTGGGCTTTGAGGACTACTTCGCTTGGTACCAGAAGTGCTACAAGGAAGTACATCCTCAAAGACAGGATTCAAAGACTGGTTTATTTATGTCTTTAGATCTGAATGTTGTACTGAATTCCTTATCAATGAAAATTGGGATACTGATAATCCACGGCAAGAAGTGGTACGACAATTAATTCATTTGTTGCCTGTGCGTTCTTTGGAGAAAGTTCCTATGCCAGCAAGTGCCAAGCAGCTGCTAAAGCGGGTTACAATGTGAATGGTAACTACAAGGACACTGAGTGGGATGGACACTTCTCACTGCACTGCACAAACAACAGGAAGAAAATAACAAGACGCAGACTTCAAAGTGTCATATCAGCTCAACTCTGATCAGAGAACAAGAATGCTTCTGCGGTAGCCTTGAAAGAAGCTCTTATTACTTGTAGCCACAGAGCAGATACCGCTAAAACTCGGAACTAAATTTTACTTATACAACTTGCACAATTACAAGGAATGTTGAAGTCACACACTCACCAAATCTCTCATATGAACCTTAGACCATTTAATTGGGAAGAAGTGGGACACTGACACTTTGAATGGGGGCATTTGGTTGGATTCAGGCTAGACTGGGAGTCTTCAGCTATTATCCATCACCATTATTACTACGCAAAGAACTTAACACATTGCATTGAGCACAGCCTGACACACTATTTGCTTTTTTTTTTTTTATTCTTTGCCCCCGCTAGCAAGTATACCCTATGAGAGCAAGAATTTTGTTTGTTGCTTTATTCAATATCTAAAACAATACCTTCACATAGTGTAGCATGACTAGAATCCAACATTTTTTTGTCTTAGTCTAGTGTCTCTCATTTTAAAATAATCAGGTTTAATGTGAAGAAGAAGATGGAAATTGTAACTGCTGACAGTTGAACCTCTCTTTATAGGTCACACTGTGTGTGTGTTTCTGTGTTTAATATTTCATTTGTTCAACACAGATTTACTGAGCACCTACCATGTGCCAGACACACACAACATCCCTCACGTAGATGCTATTTATCACCCCTTTTCAATGGGTTTTAAAATAGCAATGATTGTATGTTGCTGGGACTCAGGTTCTATCTTTTGGACCTAGAATTGATATAACTTTCTATTATATTATCTCCACCTAATCTCCACCACCAAACATAAAGGAAAAAAGAAAACAAAGATAAAAAAATAAAATTAAAAAGGATGTGTGTGTGTGTGCATGTGTGTGTGTGTGTGTGTGTGTGTGTGTGTGGAGAGAGACAGAGAAAGAGAGAGACAAAAACAATCAAAATGATTCTGGAGGGTAGCCAGAACTTTATGCCAGGCACTCCACGGAAAGCAAAATGTAAAAAGTAATAGATCTTCAATTCACCAAGTCCCTCGAGTAATGAATTCCAAGCAAACCATGCTATTGTGTCAAAAGAGCTTGCTGTGCAAGCGAGTTCCCACTCCCAGCGGGAAGGGCAGATGCACTGTAGCTGGGTCTATAATTTGATGAGAAAACAACAGCAATGGAGTTTGGGAAATGGATCGACTTTAATGCATTGCCACTGACAAATCACAAAGAACTAGGCAATGGTTCTCAGGAGAACATGCCTACACCTCATGGTTTACCTTGAGGATGGTTTACCTTTAATTAAGTTACTGGATTATAGCCGGAGGGCAGCTTCTCCTGATGATGAGTCAGGACTCTTTCTAAGGCTTGCATTAAGTGGACGGTAACAACCCCACTAGGTCCTATGTCTATACAGAACCGTGTGTTTGTGGTGTGGTATGAGGTGGAGAAATAAAGTCCACGATCTGCCAGAATTCGGGAAAGTAAAAGCCTCATTTCTCATCACGTGAGTGAAGTAGACTATGTTAACCCCAAACAATAAAACAGGAAACTACTGTTCCAGAACTCATAAGTGATGAGACCCAATTTGAAATCTAGTTTACCTGACTCAGATAACTTATTTATTTATTTATTTTTCTTACCAGGTCATACTGGTTCCAAAGAAGTTCTCCAAAAAGGAGCCTGGAAATACCAATTGAATTCACTGAGTCAATACTACGTGGGGTGCACCTAAATGTCTAGGCCTTTCACTCTAAGGAACAAAAATAGGAAATAAAAAGCAAAAAAAACCAAAAAACAAACAGGACTTTCCTGGTGGCACAGTGGTTAAGAATCCACCTGCCAATGCAGGGGACACGGGTTCAAGCCCTGGTCCAGGAAGATCCCATATGCCGCGGAGCAACTAAGCCCATGCACCACAACTACTGAGCCTGCGCTCTAGAGCCCGCGAGTCACAACTACTGAGCCCACGTGCCACAACTACTGAAGCCTGTGCGCCTAGAGCCCGTGCTCCGCAACAAGAGAAGCCACCGCAATGAGAAGCCCACCCCCTGCAATGCAGAGTAACCCCAGCTCGCTGCAACTAGAGAAAGCCCGCACACAGCAACGAAGACCCAATGCAGCCAAAAATAAATAAATAAATTTATAATAAATAAATTTTTTTAAAAAACAGAGACATTGTGTGATCTTCTAAAAATCTCACATCAAACCTGGAAGGCAGAACTCACACAAATAAAGCTGTTAATTGGTCAATCCAAGACATCCTTATTTTCACAACTCTCACGCATTATATCAATTCATTCAGCAAGTATTAACTAAACACTGACTATAGGCCAGGACTGCTCTAGGCTCTAAGAACAGAACAGCGGACACAAATGACACATGGAGCGTGGAACCCTCTTGTTGGGACGAGACAGTGACAGTAACCAAAATAACAACAAAGAAATATAATGTCAGGTGATATCCATGTTCTATGAAGACAACGAAGGGCAAGGGTAGGGTGCTGGGGAACTATTCTGAAGGTCAATACTCAACAGAACACGTTCTTACTAAAGTGACTGTGTGAGCAGCTTTTGGCAGGAAAGAACTCTCTGCAGGAGACCCCTTTGGTCTTGTCACTAACCTTAAACCAGGCACCCCCATGCTCTACTCATCTCCAGCCCAAGCACCCCTTTCAAATCTTTTGATCACACAATACCTTGCCTAACCTGTTGGTTCTTTCCGTAGATCAAAATGTAGAGATGAAGAATAGGTAACAGATGACCAGATCTCTTTCCTAGCTTCCCCTTCAGTAACCTCGTGGAACAAACTGTGTGAACAAGATAGCATCTAAGGAAAGATCACAAAAAATCGACAAGCCTGCACACAGTGGGGGACGGAGACAACTCTGACCCCCTATCTCAATAATTAACTGAGATTACTCCCCTTTTTCCCTTTCGTGGCCAAACAAAACCTTCGTCTGAGTCCACCGTCCACCGTCACCCCAGATTGCCAGCATTCTAATTAAAAGCAACTTTCCTTTCTACCAACACCTGCCTCTCTCTCGGGTATTGATTTTCGAGCAAGGAGCAAGCAACCAGACCTGAGTTCAGTAACGGCAGCAGCCTCTGAGTCTCCTTCCCAAGGTTTCCTGCACCTGCCGAGGGTGAAAGACCCTTGCTTGCTGAGTCTTCTCCTGAGATCCGATTTATTGAGCTAAATCAGGGTCCTGAACCAATCCCAGGAAGAAACAGGGAAGTGGAGAAGACATGTAACAAAGGACAAAAGCTGGGGAGGGAGGCCAGAGAAGGCAAAAACTACTTGGGTTGGGTGTATGGATGGTTTAGGGAAGGGAACTAGGAATCAGAGAGAAAGTTCTTGGGAGACAGTCACTGTTTACGTGGAGGTGGCTGAGATGAGCAGAGAGAAAATGAGTGTTTTAAAGAGGATTCCCTATCCTTCAAGAGAGACCCCCCTTCCACACACCCATCTTTGTTTTCTTTGGGGAGATTTTCTCATATTTCAATTTCTTCCATTTTGTTGTTGGTATTGCCCCATTGTCATTTCTTTTCAACAATCATCTAATACATTTACTGTAAATAAATTGAGGTCACAGGAGGCCCCAGTTTACCCACAGGACAAAGTTATTACCTGAGTATTGGATATGTGCTGAGCATTAAGGATATATGATGAACAAGAGTTTACAGTCTCCTGGGTAAGAAAGGCATTCAACTGCTCTTCACACAAAAAATTAATTCACTCAATTGTATTAAGTGGAGTAAAAGACAAGTGCAGGCCAAAGAGAAGACCACGCTAGGGAAACTGACCTGATCCGAAGGGCCATAAAGGGACTGGGGCTGACCTGGAGGAAGGCTGAGATATAAATTGCATTTAAACAGAGAAAAGTAATGCTGTTTGAAAAAGGAATTATCATCTTACAGGCATAAACATCACAACTACAATAGGAATTCTATCATAATACAATCCACAATTTCTTATTTCATCCACACCAATCTACCTTTGAAAGTAGAGATGACCCTAGTCTACAGATTAAAAAGGAGGAAGAAGAGCTCAGGAAGGTTCAATGTGACTGCAGCTGAGAGACAGAAAGGTGACATTGGCCTTCATCTTCTAAACAGAAATCCCTCAGGCCCTCTTCTCCAACATAGTGAAGAGGACTGTTATTAGTTGTCGACGTAGAATAACAAATCACCTCAAGATTGAGCATCTTAAAAACAACAAATACTTATTATCTAAGTTTCTGCAGACCTGGAATTGAGGAATAGGTTAGCTAGATTGTTCTCGTCAGGATCTCTCATGAAGTTGTAGTCAAGGTGTCATTTATGGCTGTGGTCATCTCAAGGCTCACCTGGTGCTAAAGAATCCATGTCCAAGATGGTTCACTCACATAACTGGCAAGTCAGTGCTGGTTACTGGTAGGAGGCCTTAGTTTTTTCTCCCACTTGCCTCTATACAGGAAAATTCAAGTGTCCTTATGATATGGCGGTTGGTTTTTCCCAGAGCGAATGATCCAAGAGAGGAATGAGGAAGCTACAATGTTTTTTATGACCCACCCATAGAAGTTAAGCTCTATAATTTCTGCCATATCCTAATGGTTCCACAGGTCAGTGTGGGAGAAAGCTCCATAAGCACATGAGTAGGATATTAGGAGGTGGAATCACTGGGGCCATCTTGGAAGCTATCCACCACAAGGACTTAAGTCAGAGCTTAAAAATGAGACAGAGAAAGATGCAAGTCCGCAAGACAGGAAGACACGGAACTCCCAGGCCTGATTTCATTACTTCCATATCCTCACCCTCCATGGCCACCATGGGGACACAGCCCTCCTTCACCCACATTCAGAATCCTACATGTGAAAAAGCCACGTTACGAACAGATGATTATTCTGGGATAGTGCTGAGAGGTTAGTAACAAATATGCCCTCTACAGAATACCTATCATTTACAGATGCATATTTATAGTAGGCCCCCTAATTCATTCTTGCCTTCTACTGCTCCCCCTTTTCCCACTTAGATCCAAGTGAAAAAAATTAAAATAAAAATGAAACTAGCAAAATGATGCCCTTCATTTATCACCCGTTCTTGTTGTCCCCAGGATCTCTCAGCTCCACAAACCAAAGGAGCTTCTCCCTGCAGTTTGGGATTTACTCAATTAGCAGAATGGTGAAGATCAGTTCAGAAAATGAACAGAAGGCAGAGGACCTCCTTATGCTAAAGAGCAGGGTCCATGGTCAAGGTTACTCCTTGGGATGAGCCGGGTCCCCGTGGAGTGTGGGGGATCAGAGAGCAGGCTCTGGAGCCCGACTGCCTGGGTCCAGCTGACAGCACTCAGCACACATTAGCCCTGTGACATTTGCCAATTGACTTAAACTCTATGGGCCACAGTTTTAGTATCTGTACAGTGGTGATAACAGCAGTACTGTCTCCATCAGGTGAGGTACAAACTAAATTCACTCATCTACATAAATGTATGAGGATCTTCACTGTTCTCTTGGCAACCTTACACTCTCCTCATTTCACTAAAGGAGAATCTGATTCCCAGGGAGGGTAAGTGGTTTTTCCCAGGGTAATGCAGATGGCAGAGTGATGCCCAGGACACATGAGTCCCAACTTCAAGACCTGGGGTGGATGCTGAGTTAGTCCAGACAGGTGGTGGAAGAGAAGAACAATTCTGCTCAGGCAGGAGAGAGGAAAAGTAATGGCAGGATAGTTCCTTTCAAGTCCACTGCATTTAAAATGGAAAGATTGATGTTGAGAATCCCTTTGCGACAAGCAGCCTGATTGTTTAAGCCATTGAGTTGGTCAAGCTTCTCTTCAAAGGCCAATTCTCCTGGCCAAGAAATGGGCTGAGCTAGAGGGAAAGTGAATTACTGGAACACAGCCATGTTTCACGGTCCCGTTTTCTCCTTCATCCATCAAATGGAAAATAACTGCCCTCCATGCCTCCCTTGAATGATGGCTTTTGAAGGATTTACGGTGTTAGTTCCCCTGGCAGGAGTTATAAAATGGTGGTCAAATTCCAGCATCTTCCCCTGGAATGGACCAGAGCGTTTATCTATCTGAACCACCTCATTAAACAGAGGAAGAGACTGAGGTCAAACATATTATAAAATGGTCTTGATATTATCAAGCAAATAGTGCAGAACCAGCACAAGTGCTAAGGTCTGACTCTGCACACTTTCTTCCTCTCTCACTCAACCCTTAACAATAAAAAGAAAAGGAGCCTTGTACCCATAGATTAAGTTCACTGGAGAAGGCTCACTCTGACGCTATTGTGCCTTCATGAACAAAGAGCGTCACTGACCCTGGAATCAGCGGGAGTGAGGACAACTCATTACCATGGACCTACTATGTGCCAGGGACTCTGCTACAGGTGCCATACATAGCCTGTGTCCCCACGAGACTGTAGTCTTCACAAAAACCGGAACTCCACCCACCCTTTCTGGCCTTTGTATTATTGGCCCTCACCCAGGGCTTGACATGTAGTAGACATTCAATAAAAATGTTGAGTCAATGAATAATCTCACTTAAATCTAAGAAACCAGATGAGTACTGAGTTCAAAATGAGAAAACTGGGTCTCAGCTTCATTGAATGTTTTGCCCAAACCATTCAGGGTATAAATGTGGAAACTAGGTGTAATTGTATGACCTTCGGAAAGAGGAAGTCCTTCGGGGATCTATTTTAATGTAGAAGTAAGATTGCTTCAGATCCAACAAAAACAGAGCTGTTGGTACATAGGTCCTTTTGAAGTGCTTTGGGGTTTAAATATGTCCCCCAATCAGTTATGTTGGCTCTGCCTGTTTGCTCAGCAAATCTGTTGACCATGGACGGGAGAACCATGGGACTGTGGTCTGCACAACTGTCAGATTTCAGTCCCTGAAGTCCAAAGTGACCAGGGTCCCATATTCCATAAACTCCAAGTGGTTGGTCTGACAGACTCTCTTAATCGGTTTTAGCCAATTGTGTGAAATTGAGTATAATATAGTTGAAATAATAATAAATAATAGTGATATAATAACAGTTACAAACTGCCAGCCACTGTTCTAGGAGCTTTACATGTATCACTTCATTCAATCCTCACAACAAACCTAAGAGGTAGGTGGTTATTATTATTATTATCCCCATTTTACAGATGAGGCAACTAAAGAAGGGAGAAATAGTTAAGCACCACAGACCAACTACGTCTAAATGCTGACTCTGCTTCTTCTTGTCTGACATTATTGTCCTAGTGAATGGATGGGTAGGTGGGTGGATGGGTGGATGGATAGATAGATGGATGGGTGAATGAAAGAATGGAAAGACACAGGAAGCAACCAAGGGAGTATCACTGCTATGGACACACAGTCTCTGAGTATCCAACTGAATCCATAATTCACAGTGTGGATGACAGTTGTATGGGCTGAGTCATGCTGGATTGTTGGGGAGGCCAAGAATGGTAGTTATGTACGCAGGCTCTGAAGTCAGATAACGCCCATCCATATGCCAGCTCCACAACTTACAAACTGTTTGCCCTTGCGCATGATTTCTCTGAGCCTCAATTTCTATAAGGTGGGGGAAATACATCGTCTACTCAAAAAACTGTACGAGGATCAAATATTATACTGGCACATAGTAGGGGCTCAGTAAATGTATGTCGAAAGGATGCATAAATGAGTCAACAACACAATGGCATCCCACATATGAAAGAAAGCCAGGATTCAGTGGGTGTCTCTTATGTTATGGTTTGAGCTACAAAATCTACAAAATACCCCAAATGCAACAAAACCGTGAAAGTCTCCAGATTTATATTCTAAACGCTCATGCACATAATTGGGCGTGGAGTTGAAATGCTCTGCCTTCGCTTACCTTTAATTCATCAAAATGAACTAACTGCTAATTGTGATCCACAAAGCCAGGTAATCTTCCTAATCCTTTGTATCTCTGAACTGCAGATTTCCACTTTGCCAAAAACAAGTGCATTTCTACAGACAGTGAAGGGAGTTGGGAGAAAAGCATTTCACTGAGAGACTGCAAGGTTAAGACAAGGTGTTTTAGCCTTTCTGGGTTTGCTACTTCTATTTAACCCATGCACTCGGCCTAGGGAGATGGCATCTCCTAGCACTTAAACGGGCAGCCTCCATCCCCACGGTCATGGACTTGTGAGTAGTGGGTTTATCTGGGTCTCCTAGGAGCAGCTCCACCAACTCCTAGGTAATAACTATGCACCAGCTGGAAAAACAAGATCATTTTAAAGCCTTTCTAGCCTTCATCTTCTCTAGAATATACACCAAAAAGTGGTTCCCCATATTCCCTTGAAGCTCTTTAAAAGCACATATTTCCCTATCAAAGAGAAGATGAAAAGGATGTTCATGTTGTAAGAGTGATGCTAAGATCAGTACTCAGCAAGATGAAGGGGAAGCTGGGTGGTGTAGACATAAGCCACACTCCCTTCCTTGAATCACCGCCCCTCCCATTTCTCTCATCTCTGACATGGAAAGATGAAACAAACGAAGGCCCAGGAAACTCATTCCAGGAAGCTTTGGGGAGAATAAAACTGGGACACCAAGAAGATGTCAAAGGAAAAATAAAAGGAACAAAAAGGAAGCTTTAATGTAGAATTTAAAGTACAGTGTAATAAAAAGAATAGCCATAATGTCTCTGGAAAGGAGAGGGGATTGCAGCCAAGTGTCCGTGTTGGTCCTTGGAAAGGGACTGGGAGCCAGACGAAAGGGAAAAGGGCAGAGGGTGTATGTATGCCCGGATGTAAGGAGGGAGGCAGGGGCTCGGAGATGTGGGCAAGGGTGAGAAGATGGAGGTTCTGCTCACTGTACTGGTGATGGCCACACCGGGATCTTCCTCACCATGTTGTCTAACCAGAGTTTCTCAATGGTACCCAGAGATGGGCATTAAGGTTCAGATCCTGAGCCCTTTCTGAGCAGCTGTGATCTATATGGCGTCCCCCAAACATGCACTGAATGTTTGTGTCCCCTCAAAATTCGTATGTTGAAGCCTAATCCACAGTGTGATGTATTTGTTTGTTTATTTATTTATTTAGGCTGCACCCGGTCTTGGTTGCAGCATGCGGGATCTTCGTTGCAGCATGTTTTTAGTTGTGGCATGTGAGATCTTTTTAGCTGCGGCATGCGGGCTTCTTAGTTGAGGCATGCAGACTCTTAAGTTGCAGCATGCGTGCGGGATCTAGTTTCCCGACCAGGGATGGAATCCAGGCCCCCTGCATTGGGAGCGTGGATTCTTACCCACTGGACCATGAGGGAAGTCTCCCACGGTATGTATTTGGAGGTGGGGTTTGGGGGAGGTAATTAGGTTTGGCTGAGGTCATAGGGGTGGGGTCCCCACAATGGGATTAGTGTCCTGACAAGGGAATGAAGAACCCAGAGCTCTCTCTTTCCACCAGGTGAGGTACAATGAGAAGTCAGCTATCTGCAACTCCGAAGAGGAATCTCACCAGAACCCAATAGCACTGGCCCCATGATCTTGGACTTCCAGCCTCCAGAAGAGTGAGAAATAAGTTTCTGTTGTTGATAAGCCACCTTGTTTATGGTATTTATTTTTAGATAACCCCTCAAATTCACATATTGAAGCCCTAACCTCTAGTATTTCAGAATGTGAATTTATTTGGAAAGGGGGCCTTCAAAGAGGTGACTAAGTTAAATGGGGTCATTAGGGTGGGCCCTAATCCAATCTGACTGATATCCTTATAAGAACAGATTTGCAAGAAGAGATACCAGAAGCAAGCACACAGAGGAAAGACCTGTGAGGACACAGGGAGAAGACAGCTGTCTGCAAGCTAAGGAGAGAGGCAGAAGATACCAACCTTGCTGACACCTTGATCTTGGAATTTCATCCTCCAGAACTGTAAGAAAACAAATGTCTGTGGTTTAAGCCACCTGGTCTGTGGTATTTTGTCATGGCAGGACTAGCAAAGTAATGAATGAGGCTCAACAAATCAACATGGAAGGGCAATCAACAGCTCTGGTGTTACCAGAGGTCCAGGTGATTCTTGTTTATGTGAAGTCGATGGCATTGTGGGGGCCACTGGAGGGTTCTAAGCAGGGATTCATATTTCCTTTTATAACGATCTTCACCAACTGTTATGCTTTATAGTATTTACAATAATCATCAATTTTATATATAAATTATACACTCTTGGGACTTCCCTGGTGATGCAGTGGATAAGACTCCACATTCCCAATGCAGGGAGCCCAAGTTCGATCCCTGGTCAGGGAACCAGATCCCACATGCATGCCTCAACTAAGAGTTGGCATGACACAACTAAGGAGCACATGAGCCGCAACTAAGGAGCCCGTCTGCTGCAACTAAGACCCAGCACAACCAAATAAATAAATAAATATTTTAAAAATAAATAAATAAATTATACACTCTTATGAGCATAAAATGGCTCACTTATTATAGATTTCCTCACTAAACTATAAGCTCCATGAAAGTAGAGACCATGCCTTTTCCTGTTTACCTTTGAAGACTTAGCTTCCAAACGGCATAATGGCAGCCTGTCACATGGTAGGAACTCAATATGTATTGAACGACTAAATGAACAGACTCAGAAGTGAATGCACTCTGACAGGAGTCTGAATGACAGATTAAAAGATGGGGATCTGAGAATCTTACACAGTATAATCCAGATGAAAGGATTATGGTCCAAAATATAATGGTCAAGGTCACTGTGGGAAGGAGGGAACAGGAAAAGACTCTGGAAAGGATTTCCTGGAAATGGGAGTAAGTAGACAGTAGACGTGTCCAGAGAATATCATGCCCACAGCCTGTCTGTATAAATAAAGCTTTATTGGCACACAGTCACAGCCATTCAAGTATATATCATCTAAGGCTGCTTTCTCACTACAAGAGCAGCGCTGACTACTTGTGACAGCATCCTATGGCCTGAGTACCCCGAAGACTGACCATCTATCTAGCCATTTACAGAAACTGTTTGCTGACCCCTGACAGAGGGGCTCGTTTAATTCTCTGCTGTTTTACAAGTTATACTGATTTCAGAGAAAGTAGCAAATGGTGACTCTTCTGCCAGCATATGACTAATTGAAGCAAAGGAAAAATGAAATGAGAGGTTTCTGACTTGCAAAATTGCCAGCATGTACTGGTGGCCACACAGTGCATGGGTGTGGGAATTTCTTACATAGAGAAGCCCAGGAAAATACAACAAAGTCTTGGCTTCTGAATCCACAAAGCACTCCCAACACACAATCTGCCTGGAGCAAAAGGAAGTGAGGAAAGTCATGACCACAGTGGCTGTGAAATTCTATGATGGAGAATAATAGGGACTCAGCAGAAACCGTAACTGATGGAACAATCCAAGAAAGACATTACAGGACTCAAGCTATTTTGCCATTAACATCAGCAGGCTCCAAAAGCTCCAGTTCTCAAGCACTAAGGGAATTTGTTGATATTGTTCCAGAACCACTTCTCACAATAGCCAAAATGCTACGAGAGGAAAAAGCCAGAAAAACAAGGCAGAAACAGCAGTGGGGATCTGGCAGGAGGCAGGCAGAGGGCTTCAGTGTCAGGGAGAGTTGTAAACCTCCAGGATGGCAGGACCTTGAAATCACAAAGTTGAAAAGGCACTGCAAAAAATCCTCCCATTTCTTGCCCAGGCTGCAGTCAGAGAGGGCCGCTTTCAGGTTATCAACAATGATGTTCTTAACAATCTCCTTAAGGACCAGCGTGATCACGGAAGGCACAGGCTGTGCAGATACAATACTCAGATTAGGAAGGCCGCAATGCACGGTCGGTCAGTCTCCCTCTCCAGTCCTCTTCAAGAACTGCACCCTGAACCTCAGCTGTGCGCAGACTCAGATACAAATCCCAGCCAAGTAGGGCGCAGATGCCCCGCAGGGGGTCCCCAGCATCCTATAGTCAAAGCATTTATATTCTGAGAGCTCAGGTTTTCCCGTCTCCTCTTCCAACACAGAGCAAAGAGAACAGGAGAAATAAGAACCAGGCTCCCTGTGAAAGTCTATGCATCAGTTTCGCATTGTTACTGGACCTGGGGGCTGGATCCAGATCGCCTTGGTTTGAATCCCAGGTAAACTGAGGTGGTTATTTCCTATGTCTGCGCTCTGTTCCTTCAGCGGTAAAATGAATGTAATGAGGGAGTCTTCCTCCTGAGTTTGTTTTGCAGATTAACTGATTTAACAGTTGCAAAAACACTTTGAATGGGGCTGGGCTCCTAGGAGGCATCCTGTAAGTATTAATTATCGTTCTTTGATTTATCTGAAGTTGAAGCACTCACATAAGTGGGGCTCTGTGCTGAGCACCTTCCATTCATGATCACATTTATTCCTCCCAGCCACACTATGAGACAAAGGCATCACCGAGATTTCACAGATGAGGGACATGATTTGTTCGGAGACACACAGCCAGTTAGCAGTGGACCCAGAAATGGAAGATTCCATGGCCTGTCTGGTTTGAAGCCCATGAGAATGACAACTCAGTGCCATGCTGCTATGCTCAAGACACCCACAGTCCTGGGAGCCTTCCTTCTTAGTCCAAAACACACCCACCCCTGGAAGTGGAGGGGAGAAAAGGACATGGTAAAAGCACAGGAGCCAATTCCCACGACCAGGGTATTAACCCCAGCAGATACATGCTACTGGCTGTGTAAGCCAAGAGCTATTCATTCCCAGTCTTCTCCACTCATGCCTGCCTCTGCCTGTAAAGGCTCGGGAAAAGAAGACAGATATTTCCCTCCCCAGATTTAACCTCTAGTTTAAACAGCCATGCCACCTTGCTTTGGCTAATGAAATAAAAGAGGAAATATTCTACGAGGCTTCTGGAAAGATTTTTTGTTGTTGTTATAAAGGAACTGACAAGGGAGGTGAATGGCTGGGGTTGACCTTCCCATTCCCTCCTCCCTGAACACAGACGTAACGTTTGGAGCCTTGGTCATCATATTGTGACATGAAGCAAGAAGACCTTAGCTAAGGATGGCAAAGAAGAACTTTATTTGGAAAACAGAGAGTTGATCCCTTTTTTTAAGTATGAAGGAAAAAAAAAAGTGAAGAGCTCATTAGCCCCGGTAATGCTATCATTAAGTAGCAGTTGAAGCCACCACCTTTGGTCAAGTCTACTATTACTTAGAGCTGACAGTAGTCTGGGTGACATTGCAAAGGCAGCTCAGATCTGCAGGATACTAAGTACTCACCATGAAGCAGGGAGTGTCCAGGTGTGGGGGACACGTCCTTGTTCCCCAAGGAACGCTTACTCTCTGGGATATCAATTCTCATTTGTAAAAAGGAAATAAAGTCAAATATCAGGAGAGGTCCCTTTTGATTTGGAGATTTTGACTTTTTGCAATGAGGAACTAAATGAAAAGGATTTGAACAGCAGTGTGACATGATAAAGGCAGAGTATACATATGGAAATTGCCAGACAAATCAGTTAAAGCTGGCTTCAGAACTGACTTGTGACTCTCTCTTGCTTTTTGAACTCCTGTTAAGGTATGCAAATGAAACGTTAACAAACACCCTATTTCTACACATGCCTCACTTAATCCTCAAGAGAACCCTACCAAATGAGTAGGATTACTCTACTCAACAAAAGATAAAGTTCAGACCTCAAAAGTCTAAGTCACTCCAGAACCTCACAGCCAACTGTGATGGTGTTGGGATCCACGCCCAGGTCTGATCCCTTCTGTAAGTGATGGTTACAATGACCTTGTTCCCCGAATCTTCTCAAAACCAGCAACTCAACAACAGTGATCTTCTCTCCATCGCATTCAACCACCAGGGTGGGAGAGAGTCGCTAATACCCACCCACCTAGAGCAGCATGACTCATGTGGCTGTCATCTTGCTCCAATGACGCAGACCATCATGGAGCTGCTGGTCCTCTCTCAGAAACCCGAGTCACCTTCATGGCCAGCTGAGCTCATTTTCCAAGGTTGGCTTGATAGACACAAACAATACCAGTAATAATAAAGTATATCCATCCAATGTAAATACTTCCAGAAACAAAGGAAAAATATATAAATATATGTAGTCCTTCAATTATTTTTTGTCCTGTATGCTGACTTCTACTTTCTCCTACACCAAAGGCCACCTGGGGACAACACATTTGTTCTATTCCTCTTTGCATTTATTCTTGGTTTCGTCGCTTTGCGGAAGGAAGGCTTTCCTGTTTGGTAGAGCAAGTTACATCCAAGTTCTTTCAAGGATTCAAGAGGGTGGGGATTAAGGCCCCAGTGCTCTGCAATAAATTAACTCATCTCCAAGGGAGTCAGTGTTACTGTTAAACACATATTTGCAATGAGAGTCAGGGAAGAACTACAGAGCTGTGCGTTTTGAAGCCTCTTCCTGAGAGCCTGTAGGTCCTAGAATGCTGCCCCAGACACAGGGGAGAAGTGGGCAGTGTGAAATCCAGCGCAACTGAGTGAGTCTCTGGACCCCATCCCCTGATTCAATCCAAGTACCTCTTCTCTCCCACTGTCTATATAGGAATTTTTAACTCAACTTCCTTTGACAAAACAGGGAGTTGGCGCCATTGCATGAGTAAGTTGGCGCGTTTCCCTAGAAAATGCTACGGAGTCAGCCATCTAGCCAGGAGCAGCACGTGATGTAAAGAAGCTGGGTGGGTCAAAATGCAGAAAGAGGAGGAGGAGGAGCCTGAGCGCAGCTGGAGGTGGGCCTAGATCGGGCAAAGCCACTACCCAGCCAGCCCGCCTGAGAATTTCACCTACAGCCTCTCCAGTGGTTCTGGGTGGTCGGGATCTAAAGTTTGTTCTACTTATCCAAAAATTAACTACTGGTGGACCATTTACATCACATTGTTGAGAGAGTAAGAAATAACAATAAATTGCGTGTGACCCAGCCCACAAGCACCTACTTCTGTGTTAAAAACAAAGTTGAAGGGACTTCCCTGGTGGTGCAGTGGATAGGACTCCATGCTCCCAATGCAGGGGGCCCGGGTTCGATCCCTGGTCAGGGATCTAGATCCCACATGCATGCCGCAACTAAGAGTTTGCATGCCACAACTAAGGAGCCCGAGTGCCGTAACTAAGGAGCCCACCTGCTGCAACTAAGACCCGGCACAACCAAATAAATAAATAAATAAATATATTTTTAAAATAAAAAAACAAAGTTGAAGATTGCAAAGTCCTAAGAAGAAGGATCTGTCCCTGAATTTTTGGTCAAAAAAGCACATACTTAGTATGTCCTTTATCAGGTTCTGTTGCTAAACAGATTGGAGGAAGGAGAAATAGAAAAGAGGGGGTCACTAGCTTCAAATTCCTTAAAATCTAATGGGGGTGAAAAGGCCGATTATCAAATAATCAGAATTCAAGGCAGAGCCCACACGGTCTGGGTGGTGAGAGAGGAGAGACAGGTCCAGCCAGGAGTTAGAAAAGGGAGAGACAGTTGAATCAGGGAATTCAAAGAAGATGAGAGAGGATTACAGCAGGAAAGGCGGTGTTGGGCTTCTCAGATAGAGCAAAGATCCATTATAACAAGAAATGAAGCCAAAACGAAGGGAGAAAAGCACCGAATCCCAGTTCCACCACCTCCTGAAGGCATAGGCCGTGCCTCAGCTCCTCCGGGTAAAGCGGTGGTGAGGAGGCAGCGGCGTAGTTCACCCTGCACGACTCCCGGAGCATCACGAGGGCTCTAAAATACTGAGGTCCTTTAACCCAGCAGCAATTCTGGAGGCGCCTCAGGAGAAAGAGGAAGCAGCCGGTGTGGGCATCTCTTTCAGGGAGGGAGTTAATGAAGAGGAGGAGACGTAGGATGGGAATCCAAGAGGTAGCAGAACAGAGGGAAATTTCAGGAGAAGGGGACTTGAGCTTGACTCCTAAGCGATTCTAAGGAGAAGGGTCCCTTGGAAAGAGATCTTAAGATGTGAAGAAAGGCCCACTGGTTGAGAAACTCTTTGAGGAGAGATTACAACGACAGTAACAACAGCAATAATCAACATGTATTGGGCAATGAAAAACAGCAAGTTTTATGCGACACCCTCAAGTTGTCTGACCTCATTTAATTTGCTCTAAAATTATATGGCGTAAGTACTTACCACCTATTTTCACAGACAAGGAGACGAAGACTCAGAGAGCTTACACAGCTGGGTTCACTCATTCCTTCATCAGCTATTATTTGACTACGTGCCGGGCATCACTAGATAATGAAATGAAGACATAAGGTGGACACCATCCTTGACGTCAAGAATGCGGCAGGGCAGCGTGAAGGACAGAAAGGTGGCTCATCCATCACCACGCAAAGGGCAGCCAAGTGGATACGGAAGGAGGTCATGATGCCCAGGATGGGTTCCCTCTCCCTCCTGAGATGGGAATGGACAGCTTCTCAGTCTGCTGGGTTAGTCCCTAGGGTGGGGTTCATCAAATAGCCCCACTCTCAGATCCAAACTTCCAGAGAAGGACTTCTCAACAGCTTGCCCCCCATGGGGCACACGACACGCCCCATAGAGCGAGTCCCACGTGCACCTCTGAGCCCCCCGGCCTCGGGGACACCCACGGGCAGGGACCCTGTCCAGTGTCTTCTAAACACTTGAAGAGTCAGCCTTAGAATTCAGGCTGAGGGCGATGCTCTAGGCAAGGAGGGAAGGTAGACAGGAGGTTTGCTGAAGCTACACTGCAATTGCGAGATGGAAGAAAACAGAACGGAGCCAATTCAGGAGAGTCTGCCGTCACCCCAACAGAGATCCTTGGGCCTGGTGCCCAGAACGCTAGAAAAACAAGCCAGAGCATATTCTCACGGAAAATGCATCCAAACACTTTGTACCATTGCATTAAGTTCCTAGGCTGCAACACACCCCATTCTAGGCCCGGGATACAGCAGTTAAAATGACATGACACAGTCTCTTTTTTTAGTTGGCACTTAGAATTTACCCAGCCATAGTATAACACTGTAGTGACTGCAGAAAAATATGTTCGGAAGTTGGGGAGAACTTGGCTGGACTCATTGTTTAAAGAACAATTAATAAGGAAACAGTAACAAGCTGGAATAATAGGCTTCGGGGAAATTTTGCAATTAAGAAAATTAGAGGCTGCAGTTGCAGGGGGCAACCTGTCAAGTTGAATGCGGGGAAACACAAACTGAGCCAGGCCCTCACAGCATCCAAGTAAATACGGGGGGCAGCATTTGGGAAGTCCTGAAGTGGGGAAAGGAAGGGAGGAGCACTGATTAAAGTTGTATATATAAGGTGTTTTACACCCAAATGCCATCTGTCAATTACCCTTCATGATCCTTTCCTAGTAAATGGTTATGAAGCTCTGGCTCTGTGCCTGGAACTCCACTAGGATCTTTCTGACACATCTCATGTAATCGTCACCTTCCTCTGAGGGGTTAATCATATCCCCAATTTACAGATGCAGTAATTGGGGTTACACAGGGTTAAGGACTTTGCCTTAAGATCACATGGTAAGTAAGAGGCAGGGTTACAAGAGGAACTCAAGGCTGCCCAATTCCAGATACTACCTTGTTCTTTTCACTCTGAGACCTTGTTCTCTCCCTCCGTTGAGCTGCATCTCTGAACTCCTCTTCCACGCTCGTGGGTCTGTTCTAACCACCAACAAATACAACCTCCACTCTTTGGGGCTCATCTGGACGTTGTCACTGGAGCACGGTGCCTCTTCCCAGCTAACTCTTCACTTCATGAAGCCACGTAGAGCCAGTGGAAGGAAGCCCAGCTGTGCAAACAGCCAAGCCTCTGTGCTCTCACCTGAGTCTGGCCTTGCACCTAGCCTCCTGTTCAGCCCTTGCTCACCTGGCTAGGAGAAGGTAAACCTCCTCCAAGTCAAGGACAAGATGGACTGGTCCCTGCTCTTAACACCTCTTTTCTAGCACAGAATCTATGACAGGTCAAAGCAAGCAAGAAAGCGGCACTGTGACCCACTTAAAGAGACTGGGTCAGAATCTCGGTCAGGAGTGAGAATTAGGTCAGTGCTAGTCTGAGGGTGAAGTACGCCTGAAGATAAGATTGGAAAGGCCTGGGAAGAAGCAAGAGGAGGAACTAACGCATAACAAAGGGCAGTGTGATCAGGTGGGCAGGGGAGTCTGGAGTTTGAATAAGATTCACAGCATGGAGGGAGCCCCCAGAATGCCCACTGGGTGATGCTTTATGCTAGAAGTTGTTCACTTATGTTTCCTCGAGGAATAATGGCTGAACAACTGAGTTAAAAAAACTAAAGTAAGAAGGCAGTTGTGCCTTTTACAGGATGCGAGGTAATGGCAAATTAATGTATCTATGCCAATGCAACTAGATTGGGTTATAAGAAACCTTTCTGTCTTTAAAGCTACTAGTTAACTATAATCTAATGCTGGGATGTTTTGTTTAATTTATTCTAGTTCAGGAGATGAGACGTCATTTTTGCATCAATCCCTGTTGATAAGTTTCTTCTTCCTTAATAAGGATGCTGTGACAAATTTATATAAGCCTTGCTTTGATGATTCAGGATCAGGCAGTTGTGTCATCAGTGAAACATTGCCTATTATCACAGTAAATATGTATTAAGGAGGTGTGATAAATGTGAAGAACGGAAGCCAATCCCAGGACTAAAGACGGTGAAAAAGTATTCTTCCTGGTTCTTGTCCAAAAATCTATCTCCTCACTCAAAAGGCAAACTCCAAGTAAGTCCTTGGTCACTAAAGTTCTACGTAATCCTTGTCTTCCCCTAGTTTTGACTGAAGATTCTATCTGGCTTATGCTATAAACCTGCAGAAGTACTCGAAAAACATAGTCTGATTCACTACCTGCTACCTTATATTAGTGGCTAATCAATTTAACCCTGATGTTCACCTAAGGGTGAACAGAACTAAAATCGTTAAAATTGCAAAACATAGAGTATCCCTGAGGCATTACTGCTGAAATATTTAACCTGAATTTATTCAAGCCCCCAGAACTGTGCTATCCAATATTAGAGAACCAGACATGTGCTCTGATACTTAAATTTCAATTAATTAAATACAAGTAAAAACTCATTTCCTTAGTTGTACTAACCACATTTCAAGTGTTCAATAAATACCTGTGGTCAATGGTTACCACATTGAACAACATATATAGGACATCTTCATCACACAAAGTTCAACTGAACAGTACTGCCTGAGACCTAACTTTTAGTGTTTCTGAAATACAAGGGGGAGAGAACCAAGGTAAATGACGTTACTAGAAAACAGACAACTCCAGCATGTGGGAATCTTTATAACACAACTGGCCTCTCCTCTCAGTCAATGAATGAGTAGACGGTTGGGAAGAGAAATTTGAAGGACTCTGCTAGATCACATCACGTAGCTACGCAAAGTTCACACTCTTAACTATGTGGTATAACTTGCTAGTAGCAGTGAGACATGTCACTCTCTCTGACTGAGACTAAATTCTTTAACTGGGGTGGGTGGGTGGGTGTGGTGTGTGTGTGTGTGTGTGTGTGTGTGTGTGTGTGTGTGTGTGTGTGTGTGTGTGTGTGTGTGTGTTCTGTTTGTGTGTGTGTGTGTGTTCTGTTTTCAACAGCCAGGCTACTTAAGATTCTATTCTTCAACCAAAACACCAGGGAGGCTATTTCTAGCACACATCTGTTGTCTTATGAGAGCTCAAGTTTTACTCTCTTAACCTTAAACCACTTTTCTTATCTCAAATTTAGACCTTGATCCAGCAACTAAATATCAAGCATTGCCATTCATCTCTACCTACCAATCAATTTGTTCACTTTCCATAAAACAACCTCTTTGTATTATAATGGTATTTGTTTGCAGATCTGAGTGCTTTCTTACATTTTCTTGCACTGTTTAAAATAAATAAATGGAAAATAGAGAAAATAAATATGCTAATATTAGCTGCATTGCAATTAATACAAAGATGAGGAGAATATAAAGTAGACTAAACCTCTTCAGTCTGGTTTGAATGCCTATTGAAAGTAAGCTGTTTGGTTATATGTTTAATTCTAAAGAAACATTTAAAGAATTAAAAGTCTATAAAATATTGGTAAGGGACTTCCATGGTGGCGCAGTGGTTAAGAATACGCCTGCCAATGCAGGGACACAGGTTTGAGCCCTGGTCCAGGAAGATCCCACATGCCGCAGAGCAACTAAGCCCGTGCACCACAACTACTGAGCCTGCACTCTAGAGCCCGCGAACCACAACTGCTGAAGCCCGCGCACCTAGAGCCCAAGCTCCGCAACAAGAGAAGCCACCACAATGAGAAGCCTGCGCACCGCAACAAAGAGTAGCCCCCGCTCGCTGCAACTAGAGAAAGCCCACGTGCAGCAACAAAGACCCAATGCAGCCAAAAATAAATAAATAAAAAATAAATAAATTTATAAAATAAAATAAATAAAACATTGGTAAGATATTGCTAACGATTATATAGCCAAAAGGTGAAGTGTTACAATGAAAGAAATAGAGAGATTTTAAAACGTTATGAATTGAGAGTCCATATCAATAAAATATTCCATTGATCCCTGAGAGAATTTCATAGTCTTATACATCACCTCATAGAGATACAGCTTTCTTCAGACCCTTAATCAAGAGAATTAAAATACCAGACTTGTTCTTCCTTCTGTCAACTTAAAAAAATAATCCGTATAAAGCAGAAATCAATATTATACTGATTGTATTGTATCACATTAAAACAAGAAATCAGTAGAGAAAATCAATGAAACCAAAAGCTGATCTTTGAAAAGATCATTAAAATCAATAAGCCAATAGCCAGGCTAACTAAGAAAAAAAAAAAAGATAAAGGACACAAATTAGTAATAAGAGAAAGAAAGAGGGGACATCACTACAGAGTCCATGGATGTAAAAAGAATAATAAAAGAATACTATAAACAACTCCTTGCCTACAAATTTGATAACCTAGATGAAATGGACCAATTCCTTGAAAGACACAGTCTGCCAAAATGCACACAAGATGAAACAGATCATCTAAATATGCATATATCTATTAAAGAAACTGAATCAATAATTAATAACATTTCAATACAGAAAACACCAGGCCCAGATGGGTTCACTGGTGAATTCTTTTTTTTTTTTTTAATTTATTTATTTATTTATGTGTTGGGTCTTCGTTTCTGTGCGAGGGCTTTCTCTAGTTGTGGCAAGCGGGGGCCACTCTTCATCGCGGTGCACGGGCCTCTCACTATCACGGCCTCTCTTGTTGCGGAGCACAGGCTCCAGACGTGCAGGCTCAGTAATTGTGGCTCACGGGCCCAGTTGCTCCGCGGCATGTGGGATCTTCCCAGATCAGGGCTCGAACCCATGTCCCCTGCATTGGCAGGCAGATTCTCAACGACTGCGCCACCAGGGAAGCCCCACTGGTGAATTCTAACAAACATTTAAGGAAGAAATTATACCAATTCCCTACACTATCCTTCAGAAGAAAGACAGATGGAATACTTCCTAATTTATTCTTTGAAGCCCACGTTAGTATAAAACCAAAACCAGACAAAGACTTTATAAGAAAAGAAAACTACAGACCAATAATTTTCATGAATATAGATGCAAAAATCCTCAAAACAAAATATTAACAAATTTAATCCAACAATGTATAAAAGGAATTATACACCACAACCAACTGGGATTCATCCCAGGTATGCAAAGCTGGTTCAGCATTAAAAAATCAATTAATGTAACCCATCACATCACTAGGCTAAAGAAGAAAATCACATGACTATATCTTTAGATGCAGAAAAAGCGTTTGACAAAATTCAACACCCATTCATAATAAAAAAAAAAAAACTCAGTAAACTAAGAACAGAGGGGAATTTCCACAACTTGGTAAAAAAAAAAAGAAAGAAACTATAGCTAACCTCTCACTTCATGGTGAAAAACCCAAAGCTTCCCCACTAAGATCAGGAATGAGGCAAGAATGACCCCTTTTCACCAATGCTTTACACATTTTACTGAAAGTCCTACTAATGCAAAAAGACAAGGAAAGGAAATAAACGGTATATGGATTTGGAAGGAAGAAATAAAACTGTCTCTGTCTGCAGATGACATGATCTTTTATGTAGAAAATGTAAAAGAATTAACAAAATGACCCCTAGAACTTATACATGATTATAGGAAGGTTGCATGATACAGGTTAATATATAAAAAACAATTGTTTTCCTATGTATCAGCAACAAACAAGTGGAATTTGAAATTTAAAACACAATATAATTTATGTTAGCACCCCAAATATGAAATACTTAGATAAAAATCTAACAAAATATGTACAAAGTGTATATAAGAAAAACTACAAAACTCTGATGAAAGAACTCAAAGAACTAAATAAATGGAAAGATATTCCATGTTCAAAAAGGAAGACTCAAAACTGTCAAAATGTCAGTTCTTCCCAAAATGATATGTAGATTCAATGAAATCTTAATCAAAATCTCAGCAAGTTATTTTGTGGATATTGACAAGTTGATCCTAAAGTTTATACGGAGAGTCAAAAGATCCAGAATAGCCCACATGATACTATAGAAGAACAAAGTTGTAGGACTGAGACTACCCAAATTCAACACTTACTACAATGCTACAGTAATCAAGACAGTGTGCTTTGGCAAAAGAAGAAACAAATGGACCAAAGGAGCAGAACAGAGAGCCCAGAAATAGACTCAACTTACTTTTGACAAAGGAGCAGAGGCAACACTATGGAGAAAAGGTAATCTTTTCAACAAATGGTACTGGGACTACTGGACATCCTCATGCAAAAAAAAAAAAAAAAAAAAGGAGTGAGAGAGAGAATCTAGACACAGGTCTGGGGAGAGGAGGAAATGAGGAGACATAAAACAAAGGGTACAAGCTTTCAGTTATAAGAAGAAGAAGTGCTAAGGCTCTAATCTACAGCATGGTGACTACAGTTAATAATAAAGTATTGTATGTATGCTTGAAAGTTGCTGAGAGTAGATCTTAAGCATTCTCACCAAAAAAAAAAAAAACACATATATCAAATCATCACGCTGCATACTTTACATATGTACAATTATATTTGTCAATTATTCCTTAATAAACTTGGAAAAAAATTAACTCAAAATGGATCACGGACCTAAATGTAAAACAGGAAACTATAAAGCTTCTAGACATTAACATTGGAGAAAATCTAGATGACCTTGGGTTTTGTGATGACCTTTTAGATACAACCCCAAAGGCATGATCCATGAAAGAAAGAATTGATAAGTGGGACTTCATTAAAATTAAAACGTTCTGCTCTGTGAATGTCAATGTCAAGAGGATGAAAAGACAAGCCACAGATTAGGAGAAAATATTTGCAAAAGACGTATCTGACAAAGGATTGGTATCCAAAATATATAAAGAACTCCTAAAACTCAATAATAAGTAAACAAGCAACCCAATTAAAAAAGGGCCAAAGATCTTAACAGATACTTCACCACAGAAAGTATACAGATGGCACATAAGCATATGAAACGACATCACATACAAATTAAAACAGCAGTGAGATACCAATATACCCCTATTAAACAAGAGGACACTGACAACATCAAATGCTGGTGAAGATGTGAAGCAACAGGAACTCTCATTCACTGCTGGTGGGAATGCAAAACAGCACAGCCAAAAAGTAGCTATAAGCACCCTTCTTGAACAATTGGGGAATTATGAATGTGGAATATACATTGAATATATACATTGAATGGTATCATGGTAATTTTCTTCAGTGCGATGATGTCATTCAAGTCACATTGGAGAATATATTTTCCTAAGTAAGCATGCTGAGTATTTGAGTTGTATTGTCTTGAAATCTGCAGCTTATTTTCAAATGATCTAGAAAAATATGCATATATTCATATGCAGATAAAGCAAACATTCCAGTAGGTTAACAACTGCCAAATCTAGGTGTAGAAAATGTGGTTTTCATCATGCCTTTCTTCAATTTTTCTGGATGATTGAAAATGTTCATAATAAAATTTTTGTGACACAGCATCCCCATGGAATTTACAGAAGCTGACGTGTCAAAACTCTAAGGCGGGTTGTATTTGAAAGCCCTTTTTGCTTTTTTTTCTACCTAGTAATGGAAGACTTCCATTCTTGTAACACTGTTTTATTTACATGTGTCAAGAAGATCAAATGAGAGAAATAACTATATAGTACCTTGTGACTCACCAGCTTTTCACTTTTTATAACTCATCATCCATGGACAGAAGAAAGCTTGCACATTTTACTAACATGAAATTTTCAATAAACTTCTCCCAGTCCCAGAGGAATAGATTTCATCATGATCCTGCTTCAATGGCCTCCTTTCTTCTCTTCCTCCTTCCACTCTTTCTTTTCCTTTGTGTTGAAATTTACATGCAACATTTAAGTCTGCCCATTAAATACCAGATTTCATTTCTCCTGCATCGATCACAACTTGCTTTTGATTCAGCCAGCTCTAACAAGAAAGCTTCGTCTTAAACTCCAAAACTTAAAATGAATATATACATATATAAGAAAATATTTTAACTGAAAATTAGAATTGTTTCTCCACGTCAAGAAGAGCCAAGGAAAACAGAAAGTAATCAAGTTCCTGGAATTAAGGAATTCCATGACAAAAGGTTAAAAAGGAACTGGCATGATTAGACATAGGAAAGGGAAGACGAGGACATTTTTACAGAGCAACTCGTAACCAGGCACTTCTCGGAACAGACCCAAGTAGCTTAGGTGGCAGCTAACTTAATACAAAACCTGGGTGCTAATTGGGTACCTTGAGAAGGGAAGGTGTATCTCTCTGGCACACAAGACCCTGCACATCTTAGGAACTGGGTGGGGGGATTGGCAAATAGGAAGAGAAGTGTCAGGGAAAGAAGAAAACGTTGAGCCCACGCATTACAAACGGACAAGGGACTCATCCTGAAACCAAAGAGATGGCTACAGAGCCCTCTAGAACTTCAAGTATCAGAGATTCCTCAATTAATCACGTAACTTCATATGTCTTGAGGCAAGTCATCATGGCAGGAAAAAGCTGGGATTGGAATGGGCAGATATAATCTCTCGAAATCTTTATGCTAATGCTACCTAATATCATTGGGGGAAGAAGGGGTGGGAATTTCATCCACTGGCTTTTTAACAGGCTCGGGTGACAGTCTGTAACCTAGAGCTCCAAGCATACCCTACAAGTGGCAGCATTCATTGGAAAAATATAATAATAGCTGCCATGCAACTGGCATGACCCCTGACATGTATTCATTGACACTTTAGTTATTAATTGAACCCCTAGGATGTGATGGGGTGCACAGCAGGGGCTGCAGTCCCAGAGGTTAGCAAAAGCAGACATGTCCTCTTCCACGTGGAGAATGCAAGCTAAGGAAATAACCACAGAAATACATGGAACATTAGGGTAAGTGCTATGAGTGATATAATATTTGAGCTGAAATCTGAAAGACATACATGGGAAGAGGCCAGTATATCTCAGGCAGAGGCCAGTATATCTCCCTACAACAGGAGAACACATGCAGCTTTCACGGAATGCTTTCTGAATGTCCCAGAATACACATCACAAGCAGATAACAAAGGCCATATATACACATGAGCACGCATATCATAATCTATGTACATTTTATATTATTTCATTCACTAATTTCAGGTCTCAGTGTATTTAGAGGTCAGAGCTCATTGTGCATGTGGGTAAGCATACCTCTCTACTTCCAAGGGTCTTCTTGATAATATATTTCTTTAATTTCTTGTATTATTTAATTATATCAACTACTTTTTAACTTGTAACGTGACTGGAAAAAGCATCTATTTGATTTTCATTCATATTTTAATTATCAGCGTTGTCTTAAATCTGTAATTTCCCTGTAGGGATGTTTTAAAGTCACTCATGCATTTTGTGAGGGCGGTTTAATTAAAACTAAATATGATAACCCACAAATGTACCTATCTGGACCCCTTAGATGAGATTGTCACAATAAACGAATTTGAAAGGACAAGTAAGGACACCACTCCAACCTGCCTTGCTAGGGGTCACCTCTTCCCTCAGGACACTTGTCCTCCTGCAGGTGACCACCTGACATGTGGACGGGCGAGCGCACTGATATCATGCAGAATATTCACCATTCGGAAGCCTGATTTCTTACTTTATAATTACAAAACGATTATAAATAACATTCCTAGCAGTTTCTCTCCAGGGAGAAAGAGAGCTGAGGTCCAGAGCAGGAGGAAATGGGGATGTTTGGCCTTAAAAAGAAGGTCTATTCTTTCCAGGAAAGGATGTGCACAAACGGAGTGACATTGAGCACAGGTGGATTCAGTAGGGAAAGTGCCCACCTTGTTTATGTTTTATTCTGTGTTCCTAGTGAGGAGGAGAGGTAGGTCTTCCCCCAGAGGTGAGGAAAAATGGTGGCTAACTCAAGGAGGGTGGTAATTTGGAAGATTCTGAATGGCACAAATTCCAGTAGGAAAAGGGAAGGGAGAAGCAGATTAAGAAAGTATTGAAGAATTCCCCCGGCAATGTTAGGAACCAAGCTTAGTTTTAGAGATGATGATTTAAAGTGGCGTGTGAGTGTGTGAGATTTCTTCCAGCACCCTGGACAGCTCCCAAGTAATCTGAGGAAGCTGCATACTTAGAAAGATTCAGGCCCGGGTCCTCCTGGGTATAGGTGTCATGGTCTGTCTCTGCCAATTGGTTTGTTAAAGCAGATGTACTAATTCACGCCACCTGGTATCTTCCTTAAAGACAAAGGGATGGAGCACATTTTATCCAGAGAGCCTTAAATCCTGTGAGTACATTATAGAGCACACGGCCATCAGGAATTCTTATCAGAGGCATAGCTGTTAATCTGAATTATTACATTTTGGAAAAATAAGAATAAACTGAAAGTAATTAAATTCTTCTCAGCTCGAAATGTGTTCACCTTTTGTTCCACGTAAGACTGTGATCATGTGATCAGCTTTTCTCATGCCTACTTACAGCTTTGTATTAATCATAAGAGACAGAAGCCTCCAGTAGGAGAATCTGAAACTAAGCGTTAAGAATAAGAAGTACTGGACTTCCCTGGCGGTCCAGTGGTTAAGACTTTGCGCTTCCACTGCAGGGTCCACGGGTTCGATCCCTGGTCAGGGAAGTTCCGCTTGCTGCGCGGTATGGCCAAAAAAAAGTATTAAAAGTACTGACCTTATATCCAGCCTGACCCAACCTATAGCCACACCCTCATTGCCACAGAACAATCTGTGAAAAATTCTAAACTCTTTTCATGTCATTCTTTGCTCATAAATCTTTTAAGGATCCATGATGCCCAGAGAATAAGGCATCGCATCCTCGGTGATGCTTACACCGCCCTCTAGGATAAAGTCCCTGCACATTCTCCAGGCTCTTGTCCTGCTCCTTCCCACCACAGATCCTCTACTCCACACGGAAATGTGTACCTTGGAGAGTTATAAACTCTGATAACCATTTCCCTTCTAACTGCTAAGAGGCAGTCATTCTTGAAATGGGAATAACACTCTAAGATGGCAAAGTCATTGCTCCAACCAGATTCAGCCTAAAGTCTTTTAAAGCAATTTCCTAAAGACTCTCTGGATACTGAAGGCAGCTATTTGCTGCCAGTGGGAATGATGCCCTGGTAATTCACTAGCACACAACCAGGAGATCAGCCATCATCGGAGCAATTAAGAAACAACAGTGAAAACAAACAAGAACTGAATTATTGTTGACCAATCGGTAGTATTTTGGGATTATTCCTTTTTTACTTACCGATGTGAAAAAGAGAGAGAGAAAGAGAGACAGGGAGAGATTGAGAACTTTTCTATTCAACTGTAATTTTATTCTTTTAATTCAGTCTGAGCATTGTGTAAATAAATGTGCATAAAATTATAATCAGAATGAGCTCCCTCAAACACAAGCTAGCCCTGGGGATCACAAGGCTGCAAAGAGTGCCTTGGGATGGATTTGTTATGCACGTTACAGAAAGATCAGTATTTCCTGTTTTATTTGACTTTATCAACTTATCTTGGCCAAAATTTTAAATAGATTCTATCTGAGGACTGCAAAACCATTTTAAAGAGTCAGCCAGGGGGCTTCCCTGGTGGCACAGTGGTTAAGAATCCACCTGCCAATGCAGGGGACACGGGTTCGAGCCCTGGTCCAGGCAGATCCCACATGCCACGGAGCAACTAAGCCCGCGCGCCACAACTACTGAGCCTGCACTCTAGAGCCCATGAGCCACAACTACTGAGCCCACGTGCCGCAACTACTGAAGCACGTGCGCCTAGAGCCCATGCTTTGCAACAAGAAAAGCTACTGCAATGAGAAGCCTGTGCACCGCAAAGAAGAGTAGCCCCTGCTCACCGCAACTAGAGAAAAGCCCACGCACAGCAACGAAGACCCAACACAGCCATAAATTAATTAATTAATTAAATTTTAAAAAATGAGTCAGCCAGACAACAGAAAACAAATATAGCCCTGGTTCCTTCTTTCCAGTGCAGAGAGAGTTGAAAATTTCCCTGTGGAATATGCCGTGGATGGTGTTGCCAGGGCCATTTGTGGAGGATGGTACAGATGGCTGAACAAAGAGTGAGGACTTTGAAGGCAGACAGACTCCAAGCAACATTTCAGTTCTCTCATTCATTAACTGTGCGAACTTGGGCCAATTATTCCTTCTCTGAGCCTCAATTTCTCTCCTACAGAATGAGAATAATAATACTGCCTCCTACATGGCCATAGGGACAAATGAGAAAAGGTCATGTGGTGAGTACAGAGACCAGCACCTAACGAGGATTCCATCACAGCTCCCTCTGCTCACGCACGTTTCATTTCTGTGTTATTCCTGCTCTAAGCGATGCAAGATCATTGACGGCCCGGGTGAAGCTCTGAAGATGTCATCCTAAGGCATCCCTGGCTTCATTTAGGTCTTTATTCAGATGACCTCATGCCAGAGTAGCCCTGACCACTTGATCTAAAAGTGCTCTCTTCTGCCACCCCTTACCGTCTTTCATTTTGCTGCATTACTTCCTATTACATCTATTTATTTATTTGTTTATGTATTTGATTTTTGTATTGTTTGACTCCCTCCACTAGATCTGAGGCTTGGGAGACTGAGGATTTGGTCTTGCTTGTTTGCTCTCTCTTCCCATAGTATCCATCCCATAGTATCCATCCCATAGTATCCGTCCCATAGTATCCGTCCCATAGTATCCATCCCATAGTATCCATCCCATAGTAACTGATAAGAAATATCTGTCAACAATAAATGAGTAAAATAATTACATACTCTCTTTGGGACAAGACCTGGTACCATCCTGTGCTGTTACCAAACTGTGTAACATTTGCTCTTTTTTGCTTCCAGATTAACAGAAAAAAAGAGTATCTTTTGAAAGCCATAACTTATGTTTCCTAAGGATAACAGGCAGCCAGAAATAACTGGGTAATTCAGTTCAATATCTGCTCTGTCAGGCTCCAAACTTTCTGCAAGATGCTATGTTGTCTGCTGTAAGCTCTCCTTTCTCTCCTGACTCCTCTGAAGCTGGTTTCTACACCATCCATAATTCTTTCTCCTGCCCTCTTCTTTATTCTTTCTACAGGAAAGAATCCAAAATGCTCTAACCGGTGAGTCACATCAAATCTCATGAATTCAACTACAGTCTTCACACCAACAACACTTGTATTTCTATCTCCAACCCAGATCTCTCCCAACGTCCACAGACTCCATGGGTATCTCATAACGAGACACCATATTGCAGCTCTAAAAACTTGTCTTGGTCCTTCAATTTTCTATGTTTGCAAGTAGCATCACTATTCATCCCGTCACCCAAACTAGAATCCCAGAGTCATCCAAGATTCCACATGCTTCCTGAACACCCAAAGCCAATCCGTCACCAAGATCTGTCGATCTGAAACCCACAATAGTTCTAGAATTCGCCTGCTCTCTTCTCCACTGTCCCAGCCTTAGTTCAGATCCCACCATTTCCTACCTGGAAAACAAAATACTGAAAACACAAAATGATGAGGAGGAAATGAAGCAACAGGAACTCTCATTCATTGCTGGCGGGAATGCAAAATGGTACAGTCACTTTGGAAGACTATTCGGTAGTATTTTATGAAACTAAGCATACTCTTACCATACAATCCAGCAATCCCGCTCCTTGGTATCTACTCAATGAGCTGAAAACTAATGCCCACACAAAAACCTACACACTGATGTTTATATTTATAGCATCTTTATTCATAATTACCAAAACTTGTAATCAACCAAGATGTCCTTCAATAGGTGAATAAATTCAGAAAGTATGGTATATCCAGACAATGGAATATTATTCAGCACTAAAAAAAAAGCTATCAAGTCATCAAAAGACATGGAGGAACCTTAAATGTATATTATTAATTGAAAGAAGCCAATCTGAGAAGCCCACATATTGTGTGATTTCAACTATATGACATTCTGGAAAAGTCAAAATTATGGAGACAGTAAAAAAGGTCAGTGGTTGCCAGGGCTTAGTGGGAGAGAGGGATGAACAGACAGAACGTGGAGAATTTTTAGGGCAGTGGAACTATTCTGTATGACTGTAAAATGGTATTTTGTCATGTCATAATAAATTTGATACATGTCATTATAAATTTGTCCAAACCCACAGAATGCACAATACCAAGAGTGAACCCTGATGTAAAATATGGACTTTCGGTGTTAATGATGTGTCAATGTAGGTTTATCAGCTGTAGCCAATGTACCACTGTAGTACAGCATGTTGATACTAGGGGAGGTCGTGCATATGTGGGGCAGGGAATATATGCGAACTCTATATGCTCCACTCAATTTTTCTGTGAACTTAAAACTGCTCTAAAAATACAGTCTATTAAAAATAAACAACAAACAAACAGCCTCCCATCTAGTTACGTGGGCCCATCGTGGCCCTATCTCATCAATCCACCACAGCCTAGAAGTTATTTCTAAACAGAAAATCTGATCAAGGTATCCACTACCAAAAAACGCTTCCAGGCTTTTCAACAGCTCACAAATTAAAGGGCTCTGGGCAAAGTGTTAGAAAATGTCTTTCCCTTCCTGCGTTAAGAATCTGACCACCAGATAAACTTTCTAAGTCTGTTTCCCTGGAAACAGATAAGGATGGCGTGTGTGCGAACTGTATTGCTAAACAGTATGGCTTACTTTAAACTGACTTCTGCTGGGGAGACTGTCTCTGGACTGGGGGAGCTACAGGTATTGGACGGGGGTGCCTTGTTTTGGACTTCCCTGAACTTAGAGACTCCAGGGCTGAGCATGTGTTTTCAGGGGTCCTACGCCTATGGAGTTTCTACAAGACAGAAGTGGTTCCTGAAAGGCATGAGGCTCTTAAGCCAGGGTGAAACCTCCATCATCCAGTGTGGGTTGTTCCTCTTTGCACATAGGCTGGCTACTGCAAGTATTCCTGCTGCAGAGGAACACCTGTGGTCTCTGACGAGGCAGGTACCAAGCGTGGTGTATGGCTGTCCCATGAATCTGAACGTCTAGTTGGGACTAAGAAGACACCCTGGTCGCTCCTTGCCTCTCTTTCAAGCATCACATCCTACTCCCCACTTCTACCCTCCTTTAACAGAAGAAATTATTTACATTTGCCAGTAAGTATCGTGTGATCTCTCTCCTCCAAGCCATCTCGCATGTCCTACTTCTTCTTTGTCATCTACCATGTTCTTCCTTCAGTCCCTCCCCACAGTCACCTCCTCTAGGAAAGCCCACCCAGACCATGTCCCACGGTGGGTAAGTGCTCCGTCCTGTGGCTCCCACGTCACTCCTAACCTTCCTCACTCTATCTTATTATCCTCTGTTCGCCTACCTGTTTTCTCACTTTGAGCCCTCCTTGAAGGTCATGGTTGCAAGATCTGCCACTTGATAGCTGTCAAAGCCATTTCTGTAAACATAAGCTGATCGCATCACTCCCAGTGGCAGGTATTTCTGGTTTCTTATCCAAAAAACATCTTCCCTTTCTCTCTGAATGGAACCTTGACTTTATCTGGCTCAGCCGCATAGCAAAATAGGCACCTCTCCAGATACCCTTTTGGTCAGTAGTGGTCACAAGGGCTAGTTGAGACCAAGAAGATGTTAGTGAAAGCCTGTTGGATGGGATTATGAGAAAGCCACCTTCTTTTTACCAAAAAGAGATAAACTTGGTTGCCATTAAGTCTTTCACTCTTCACCCTTCCTGCTTCCTATACATCTGAAATACGGACACTATGCCTGATGGCAGAGGAAAGATTTCATGCCATGAATCTGAAAAAGAGAGCCACATGCTAAAGATGGCTGAGCAGGAAGCTTGGGCAGAGCATCAAGCTGTGTTCTTGATGACTTTCTGCAACCAATGGTAGAAGCCAGACCTGTCTTTACAAGAGAAAAATAAAACTCCATTTGGATAACCTACTGTCATTAGGTTTCTATTATTATAGCTAAGCCCAGTTTGAGCTGACACGCAACTATATGTAATTCATTCTCCAACGGGATAAAATCTCAGCCCACTGCCATGACACCTCTTTCCATCCCAGAGCCTGCATACCTTATCACTCTCACCTCCCACGACCTCCTCATCACCACATGCTCTCTGAGTCCCAATCATTGTAACTGGTCCATTAGCAAGTCCCCTGAAAAACCCATCTTTCTACAGGTGCTTGTCTTTTCACAAGTCCTTCTGACTTAGAATGGCTGTTCCCCACCAGCTTCACCCAGAGATGTATAACTGGTCTACCAAGCCTGGGGTACACATCACCTCCTCTATAAAGTCTTCCTTGATTCCATAGTTCCTCCGTTCCCTGAACTTCCAGAGAGCACCCCATGGCTGATTTATGCTACAGCAATTAGTGAATTACTTTCAAATTATTAGTGTAATCATCTGCCTCCTCCTCCAAAACATGAAACCTGGAGAGCAGTGATCTCGCCTTATCAGCCATTCAACACATGTTTAAGGGTGCCTCTAAATCCACGGCCTCCACCTACTGAAGCTGTGACCCTGAGCTTCTCTAAGTTATTTATTAAAATAATGTAGAAAGATAAATAAAGTAAAGATAGCTCTAGGGCCATCATATAACCCAACTCCAAAGGATTCTGTATTCCAACAAGTGTCCCATCCTCGGGTGTGTGCAGAATAAAATGCTAATGGCATCCCTGGATTTGAGCACTTTACAGATTAAAAGCAATAATGTATGAAAAGTGCTGCTAAATAAGTTCAATAAATATTAGCTATTGGGGGGGTTTCCCTGGTTGCGCAGTGGTTAAGAACCCACCTGCCAATGCAGGGGACACGGGTTCTATCCCTGGTCCGGGAAGATCCCACATGCTGCAGAGCAGCTAAGCCCGCGAGCCACAACTACTGAGCCCGCGAGCCACAACTACTGAAGCCCGCGCACCTAGAGCCCGTGCTCCGCAACAAGAGAAGCCACCGCAATGAGAGGCCCGCACACCCCAATGAAGACTAGCCCCCACTCGCCACAACTAGAGAAAGCCCGCGCACAGCAACAAAGACCCAATGCAACAAAAATAAAAATTCAAAGAAAATATTAGCTACTTGGGATGATAATGATTGTATCTTTGTATCCTCAGCACTGGACTTGGCCCAAGGTAAGTGCTCAGTAATATTTTCTGGTTGTAGAAATAAAATGAAATCCAGGTTTATTGTTGGTTCTAAATTATAAAGCACTCTGAAGTCCCAGCCTAAAATAATACAAAAATCATAATGGTATCCCTTGGTATCTAATATTTCCCATCAAAATATATCCTGATATTTATCCTCTGGAGCTTACCCCATTAGGCAGACTCAGTGCCTGCCTGAGACAGTCTGTTCCCAAGCACAGTGAGACCGTGGGGCAGGAACTTTCTGAGGAGGCTCTCGGTGGAATCAATTGTGCTGGAAGGTCCGGGATAACAACAAGGCTAAACAATGTGGCTGGTCGTTGGAACTGGACGTCCTTGGGCCTCTAGGAGTTTGGCTCTGGATCTACCATTCTTGAGAATTTAATCTTCCTGTGCAACTTCCATGGGGGCTCTCCAGACAAGTGAGGGCTGGAGAGAAGTGAATGGCCGTTCACAGTCAGTGCCGAGCTCAGGGGAGACTGGCTGGGTGAGAAGCTCTCAGCCTGTGCTGGTGGCTCAGAGGGAACCTCAGAGCTTCCGTAATTCTGATCCAACTTGTTCCAAAACATTTGTACCTTGACATCATAAGATCACGCTATTTCTGTGGGTTATTGCACTAGGTTGTACAATAAAATCCTAATTGAATGATTAAATGATACAAGCATTTAGTATTTACCTATGGTATGAAAGCATTGAGGAGAGAGATGGACTATGAAATAGATTCAGTCTTCACATTGCGCACAGTCTAATGGGAAAGAAAATCATGTATGCAAATGCCTCTACTAAAAGAAAATATAAATAAAGCATATATGAAAGAAATAAGGGGAAAAAACAAGAGAGGGTCCGAGAAGGAACAAATTTAAAGGAAACTTGAAATTATCTGAGTGGAAGAAAGTCCAACAGAAATAACACTGGGAATAATCTCTTCATGCCTTCTTACTTTAAAAATAGGGAAACTGCAGCCACTATGGAGAACAGTATGGAAGTTCCTTACAAAGCTAAAAATAGTTACCATATGATCCAGTGATCCCCCTCCTGGGCACATATCCAGAAAAGATGAGAACTCGAAAAGATACATGCATCCCAATGTTCACAGCAGCACTATTTACAATAGCCAAGACATGGAAGCAACCTAAATGTCCATGGATAGACGAACAAAGAAGATGTGGTATATACATACAATGGAATATTACTTACTCAGCCATAAAAAAGAATGAAATATTGCCATTTGCAGCAACATGGATGGACCTAGAGATTATCATACTGAGTGAAGTCAGACAGAGAAAGACAAATATCCTGTGATATCACTTATATGTGGAATCCAAAAAAATGATACAAATGAACTTATTTACAAAACAGAAATAGACTCACAGACATAGAAAACAAACTTATGGTTACCAAAGGGGAAGGGGGGGGGAAGGAATAAATCAGGAGCTTGGGATTCACAGATACACACTACTGTATATAAAGTAGATAAACAAGGACCTACTGTATAGCACAGGGAACTCTACTCAATCTCTTGTAATAACCCATAATGGAAAAGAACCTGAAAAAGAATATATATATATATAACTGAATCACTTTGCTGTACACCTGAAACTAATACAACATTGTAAATCAGCTATACTTCAATAAAAAATTGTTTGTTTGAATAAAATAAAATTTCCCCAATAAAAAATGGGGAAGTTGAGTCTAAGAGAAGCAAGTCAATTTGTTCTTGTTCACATTGCTCTGTGAGTACTCTACCTGCATTTTTATTTTGTAACTCAGCCTCAGGAAAGAACTTGGAGTCAGAGCCCCCTAAGTTGGAATTTGGGTTCTGAGTCTGATCATCTGTGTAATTTTGGGCAAGCTACCCCATCTCTCTGAGCTTCAGAAACTTCATTTGTGAAAATGGCCTAGAAAGAATCCTTTTAGATCATAAAACTGTTGTGAAGATTCCACGGAAAATCCACGTGCAGTGACTGGTTCAGGGAAAGCATTCACATACTTGTTGAAGGCATGCATGCATGAATAAATGAATGAATGAGTGTTTAAGTGAACGGTCTGGAAGAAGGAGGAAAATAAAAAAAGAAACTACTGCCTGGTGTGTCTGGCGTCTCCCTACTCTACCCACTGGAAAAATATAAGTCCCAGGAGAGAAAGACCAAGTGTGTCTTGCTCTGAACAGGATCCCAGCATGATGCCTGGCACATAATATGTACTTGATTAAACTTCTTTTACTAATAAAATAGCTCTTCTTTCTCAATTCTTTTGCTCTGTGTCAGGCATTTTTCTAAGTCCTATGCCTGTAGTGGGTATATCATTTAATAGTCCAGGCCACCTATAAGAAAAGTGGCCTTACTACCCCTATTTGACAGATGAAGAAACAGATTCTGTCCCAAGAAAGAGAAAGAGTAGGACTTAATGTCTGAAGTGCAGACAGTAACGTTTATTGAGTCTTGCAATATGCCAGATACCATTCTAAACACTTTACTTTTATTTGTTCTTTAATCCTCACAAAAACCTGAAAGAAGTACTATTCTGTTATTTTTTTTTTTTGGCCACGCTGCTCAGCATGTGGGACCTTAGTTTCTGGACCAGGGATCGAACCCGAGCCCCCTGCAGTGGAAGCGCAGAGTAAACCTCTGGACCACCAGGGAAGCCCAGATGTACTATTTTTTAATCCTGATTTTATAAATGCATAAATCGAACTGCAGAGAGGATGAGTAATATGCCCATGGGCACACAGCTCAGCAGTAGCAGAGCCAGGCTTTGAACAGAGCGTCACTGTCATACTCAACAGCCTTGTAGGGTTTGATGCTATGGTCAAAATAAGTCAGGCTGATGTGGGAGGCCAGAGAAGATGATGGATTCAACATTCAGAGGAGTGGGGCAAGGCTTTTCAAAAGAGATGATGACTGAGGTGAATCTGAATCAAGGAAGAAGCTGCCCAGATGGGGATGTGGCGGGGGGGGGGGGGGGGGGGGTGGTGTGTGTGTGTGTGTGTGTGTGTGTATTTGGAAGGGGCAGCAACACATTGTGCTAAAATTATAAATGGATCAACCAGCCCCCTCTTTGGGGACACCTCACTCTCCATCTCTCTGGCAACCACAATCAGGACCCCAAGATTTCCTGCAAAGGAAACCTCAAGCACAATGCACACTTCATTCCTACCATGACTCACATTATATGCCACTGGGAGCCAACTCAGCCTCAGCTTTAACTTGAAATGAGAAGCATCTTAAAGCAACATATTGATTGTTAAGTTTAGATGTATACATTATATTAACATCCCAGAAGTTTTGACACGTACGTTAATCACTGAATTTCGAATGAAAATATCCAGGGGGCATGCGATTAAACCACACAAGCAAAGAAGAAAAGACAGATCTGCTATTTCAGTAAGTGTTTTTTCTTTCATTTTGGTTGGAGATAGACAATAAAGTACAAAGTGGAAAGGCAAACACTTGAAATTTGGACTGCTTACCTGAACAACTAGGGAAGACATAGATTGCCCTGGATTTCTTTTTTTTTTTCTTTCTTTCTTACTTTCTTTTTTTTTTAGGCCCCCTAATTCCATAAAGTGTCTTTCAAAG